>NC_031775.1:14725878-14884593 GCF_001522545.3 Parus major
GTCCCCAGGGGCAGGTGGCACTGTGTCCCCGCTGTCCTGCCTGTCCCCGCTGGCCGTCCCCAGGCGCTGGCTGCCTGTCCCCTGAGCCGCCCGGCTGTCGCATGTCGGGGGTGAGTTCCTCCCAGGGAAACGAGCTGGCACACGAAGCGAGCCGCAGACGGGCTGGACGAGGGCACAAAGCTTCTCTCTGGCAGAGCTGAGCCTCTCATTGGGCTGAGCCGGCGCCAGCTCTGCTTTGGCAGATTTGGGATCCCTCAAAACACGTTCCGCAAGACTTAAAATGACACCTACTGTGTCACAAAAACTCTGTGTGACAGCTGCTGTGAGGCTGCCCAGGTCTGAGGATGAGCACGGCCTGGCTCCCTTCAAGCAGCCCTGGGATTAGGCGGCTCCAGGAGGTCCCAGGCTGCAGCACGGCAGATCACTCGGCATCGCTACTTCTACATTTAACACCACATGGAAAAACGGTGTCATAACAACACATCCAGGCTGCACACTGAGCTCTCTCAAATCTGCAATTGGCACTGCGATTGAAGTACGTGCTGCAGTACCTGTGCCAACAGGAATGTGCATTGCCTTAATACATATTCACTAATAAATTAAATCAGTCGAGACTTAAACATTCACTTTGATTCTAACTGCCACAACTGCCAAAAGACAATCAAAGGTGGGTGTTAGCAATGCCTGTGAAAGCCTAGGGAAGACAGGATGGCTGTCCTAAAGTTTGGCCTTCTGAAGGGTAGTCTTTATATCACCATAATCAAGTGAAAAAGCAACTGGTGAAGCTGAGGGAGGAGAAGGAGTGGGTGGTAACAGTTTAGAGGCTTTTTGGAGGCACTGGCTTATGAATAATACCCTTAATTACTGCAACATGCTATTGTAAATGTTTTCTTTCTTTTCCAGGCTCATAAGTTAGCCTATCATTTTAAATAACTATACATTAAATGCACTCTTGACTTCTGTTCTAGCTAGAGAAATGTTGGGAATAACCACCTCGTGAAGTTTGTTGCCAAGATTTTTTTGAATCCTACAAAATCTATGGCTGTCACTTCCATCAGAAAAACTGGAACAACTATGAGTGCTTGAAAATATATAATCTGTGTACCAGGAGACATCAGACAGAGGTTGCAAATTACTCTGTGTCTTGTGCTTTTTTGTTAGGTCTATTTATGAATCTTTGGGAAACAGCAAATCAGCAAGGAGCTCTGCAAGGTACACAGCTCCTTTACTGAGATGTCTTTCCTGAGAAAGCATCTTCTTGTAGGAGCTTTATTCAGATCTCCCTGCAGCACTCAAAAGCCTCCCCCTGACATTAGACACACTGGTATAGGGAGCCCATAAAGATGCTATAAGGAAAGCAATGAGCAAGGTTACTCAATGCCACCCAAATCCTAATAATAGGTGACATGGACAGGTACTCAGAGGCAGCCCTTAGGGAGCCCAGGACAAGCAGTCTGATGAACAATAAGATTAGCAAGTGCTTCCAAGGATTCCTGAGCCATGGCCCCACTGGGGCCAATGGCTGCAGTTCAGTTACATTTATCAGGTGACCCAGGGAATATACACTGTAGGGAACAGCAACATGCCTGGAAAACTCGTGGGGTTATATGTCCTCTTATCATTGCTTGCCTTTACAACTGTAAGGCTATTAACCTGCTGTCAGCGCAACTTTTTATTGTCTCTTCTTAATTGTGAGAACAGATGAGTAAAATAATGAGCTGGAATATGGGGGCTGGATACAAAATAAAAGATCTGTTCTGCATAAGTCAACAGCCTTTCAGAGACCAGCCTCATCCTCCCTCATCCACAGACATTCCTACACAATCACAATAAAAATGCACAGGTCTTCCAGGAACTGCTGTTTTCAACATCCCCTAACTCATCCAGCTATAAACCAACCACCAACAGAACATCCCAAAACATTTCTCAAGAAGAAATACTGTTTTCCTACTTTTTTTTCTCTCAGCTGTGGATGTATTTCAAAGAAAGATAACCATGTATAGATTGTTTCCCTTAAATGCAGGAAATGGTTCTTCCAAATGTTACTAATTTGAATTAAATCAATACGTTATGTTTGGACAGCAACCAGCTGCAGAAAATTTTAGCAAAGCAAGTGTTAGAAGCTGTAGGTAGTTCAAAATAGGACTTCAAGTGCAGTCCTGCTCTACTTGGTTTCAAGTTAGCTTTCAGGATTGAAGAGACTATTATCCCTAGAAAGCATGCAGAATTTTTCTAGGCAGCTGAGGATCCAATCAGCTTACACTCACTACTTTTTTTTTTTTTTTTGACTTTTTGACAGTCAAAATGCAAAGCAGACTTTTAAAATCTTAAACTACTAGAACAGCACTCTTAGAACTAAAGGCATTATTGAAAATGCAATGTTGCCTACCTTTTTGGTGTCTTGACACACAATCAAACATAGAAATGCAAGTTCTTCCTCCTTCTTCCACTCTAACTTCACATTAATTGGTGCTGGAGATGTCAACACTGACACAAGCTGTAGCAGCACTTGGCTGGAATAACCTCCTCTGCTCTGGAGCAGAAAAGTGCAGGCAAGTCCACCACCTTGCAGAGCATAATTCTGGGCTATTTGAGGACATCTCATTCCTCATCACTCTTGTTGAGCCTGTTCCACTATATGTACTGAAATATTCATTGCTGTGTAAGTTTGAGATGGATTCTCTCTGTTCCAGGTTATCCTAGATGATTAGGTTAGCTCTCAGGTGGGCCACATGTCATGGGAAAGGCAGCCAAGGAATCATCATTTGTAAACCAAACAAATGCTCAGGGGCTCAGGACTGAGAACTCACTTGTTGACATTGGCATCTACTGAGACATTAGGTATCTAAGTTTCCCTGTGGAACTATTTCAGGTTAGATTGCAGGAGTTAGAAAGAATAAAATAACATGCTATGAAAACAGTGTTTCACTGTAAAGTTTCTTACTTGCTCACACTACACTGTCCTTTGGGATTTTTCTTTTGTATTGTTCTTTTTTCCTAATAAGGTGTCTGGGACTTTCTTCTTTGAGAACACAGTTCTGCTTATTATATCAAACAGGAAATTAAGTCTTCCAGCTAAGGTGAAACCCAGGAATTTTTCCTGTTGAACAATGGACTCTAGAGAGAGCTTTTATTTAGATAAGAAAGGGCTGGAAATTCCAGCCACCTTAAAATAGATGAACAAAAGTCCTGGTTCAAAAGCTATTGGTACTTTCTGAGACTGAAGGTCATTTATACCAGTCCTTTGCACTGCAAGTCCTTTGCCCTGAGGAAGGGTAAACTAAATGTTTTTTGTCCTATCTCAGAGATGGAGGCTCCAAAACTCCCCATATTGATATTTCACAACCTCTACTCTTCAAAACTGTGTCCTAATATCAAAATGAACTCTTAGTGTATTTCTAGACCTGCCATACTCACTACAACATGGAAAATACATGGTTCCCACCCTTTTAACACAGCTTTTTGTATATTTAAGCATCATTCTCATGCTTTTTGGCTCTCGGCCTTTTTTCTTGCGTCTTTAGCAAGTTTGGTTTTAGCACCAGTTGTCCAGTGTTTCTTGGGTGGGCATGTCTTGTGTCACAATGATAAACACACAAAAATGAAAGGAACATTGTTTTTCTCCCTTTTTGAATCATGGCATTAGTAGGATTCATTCAGTTGCCCTTGAATTTTCCTACAGTTGCCTATCTCTGAAACTTACTGACTAATCTCCAAAGCAAGAGGGTACCTTTAGATGTGTACATTTCTGTGTACATTGCAATTCACAATTCAACTAGTAGGCACTTCTGACTTTCCCTCAGATGGCAGTATGTATGCTTAGGAATACACAATGTCTAATTTAGGATTATTTTCAAAAAAAATCTTATGCTCAATTATTCAATCTTATTCTGCTAAATCTCCTGTATTCACTGCCACCCCAGCAAAAGAAGCAGAAACTATGCAGTTAGTGTCTTAGTGCCACAAATTCTTGGCAAAAATATAACATCTGAAATGAATTTCCTTGGCTCATAACCAGTCATGCTATGCAAGTGTGAAGGCATTTTACACAGGACCAAGTTTGCTGTCACTTGGCTCAGTCTGGCTCTTTTTTCACATATCCTCTGGGAGAAGTCCCATGGAGTTGGGCTCTGTACAAAAATATTGGGTATTACTATGCTTTGAATTTAATTTCCAGGGGAAATGTTGCTTTCATCAGAGTGAAATCTGTATTCGCCTAGTTCAGAGAAACAATCCAAATGAATTCTGTGTATCTGTTTCCTTTATTCTGCTGTCATGCTAAGGGTCTGCTGAGGAATTCTCTCTTTTCTGCCTCATCTTTATTGTAAGAAGGCCACAAATATGCAGTTTTTTTCCTTAAATGGATGATTTTCTGTTATTGTGTCAGGTCTTAAACACATTTCTTAACTTTCTATGGAATCATTAATGAGTGGAAATATTAGGAGTTACCAGATCAAAATAACAAGAAAAATACTTTAACATTTTATGCTAACCAGATACCTTTAACCCCTGTCCTTTGCTGTTACAGTTTTGCTGCTTTACCCATCTTTTCACCATTTAGTTACAAGACATAGTCAGACCAGTACCGGGAATTGTGACCAGTCAAAAATTAGCTCTTTCCTGGAATGAGTCTTCAAAATTTAATTTCAACATAACTCTCATGATCTTTATGACTGCAGCTCTTTCTGAATCATTATAATTAATCAAATCCTTCCCTGCTGTTGGGACATTGCAGGCAGCCAAAGAAGGTGCTGATTTTTAGGACATGACTCTTGGTGTGCCCTACCTGGGCTGCTGTCCCCACAGGCAGCCAACACACCGCGCTCCACCACACATCATGGCCCTGCAGCAACAGCACAGCAACAGGAGTTGTGGAAAATAACAGTGAATGAGACAGAAGAACAAATGAAATAAATACAAATGTCTTTAGATTCAAAATTAAAGTTTTCTCTTGAATATCAGTAGCAAATGGTCAACCTCCTAGGAAACACCACCTTCCCTAAATACACAGATTCAGGTACTCATTCAGAGAAGGTTTTAGGATGTGTGTAGATAAGAACTTCATCAAGAACACTGCTCAGTGGCAGAGGAAACTCTTTTTAAAATACCTTATTGCTAAAATAAGGTCTGAAATTAAATTAGATAATTGGATATCAGTAATACTAAATTCATTAAAACAAGCAAGGCAAGTAGGTACTTCTGTCCCTAATTCAAAGACATAACTTCATGCATAAATATATAATGGGTTATGAGAACACGTGCAATAACCTAGATGAACAAAACACTGAAGAATACTGAGAAACAGGCATCATGTGCCCTAAATCTCACATATTCATGTGTCCTGCATGCTATTCATTATTGGTGGGATTCCTTTCATGCCAGAAGTTGACAGACTCTTTAGCATACATACCACACAACTAAGATCCTACAGATGTAATTATTTTTTTCACTGTATCCATCACTACCCTGAAGAAGACCCATTTTCAGGTGCAATGGTGAACCAGGTTATAACCAAAATAACTTTGGATTCCAGATAATTTCTGGAGCTCTAGGCAGAGATCTAATCATCCCTTTGGATCAACATCCCTAGAGATGCTCCATGACTTTCCAGCTTGGAGGGAAGCTCTGTGACCCAAGCTGTGCACTGGCTCCTTCAGCACCTTTCCCTACACAAGCAGTCAGACTTGCTGCATTCTGATGAAGTGAGAAGGAAAAGGAAAAGAAAAAGAAATATGGAAAATGTATAACAGAAACCCTATTTGAATGCAAATAACGTAAACAGCATGTGCCACAGCAACAGATAAATGTTTGGAAGAACACAGTGCTAGAGGGCTGCCAGCGGTCACTCAGCTGAAACAGCTCCAGGATCTGGGACATCAGTCACAATGTTTATCATAAGCCAAAACACAGCCCAGCTCAGCAAACTAGTCAAGCACTGAGCACAGCCAGTACCTAAAAAGTCATTCTGATGCCTCTCAGGTTTGTTGCAGTTTGAGATGTGGTGGTGTCTGACAGAAGTTCAGCTCATCAGCCTCTCTGCACTCTCACTAACCTGCCAAAGCTCTACATTTGTAGCAGCATTTGAATATCCATGGTAAAATACACAGACAGCAGGTTTCTCTGTGGGTATTCAAAACTGCATTATCACAGGGCAGACACAGGATAGAGTGTAGGGAGGCAGCCCAAATAAATGGGAAGAACTGCCAATGCATGATAGGAACCCAACCAGCAATCACAGCTGATTGCATAGGGGATGCACACAGGTACCCAAGATAAAGCAGGAAAGGATCTGGCAAGAAACCAAGCTGAGAAGAAGACAGACATGGTAATATGGAGACTGCATGGGAAGAAAACTATAGGTAAATAGGTAAATTATTTATATTTTTAAAAAAATAATTGTAAATAAAAGGAGGATAAGGGATGTTACCAAAGCACAAAACAAGTCTCATGACAGCCTGTATGTAGATGCTAAATGCAAAAAGAAGAGAACAGAGCCTGTGTGAAACTAAGTCACAGGCTTTGCATATGGGCTCTGTTCTCTTCTTTTTGCATTTATCATCCACACCTATATATTTGTTTGACATTTTTCTGCCTTGGCCTGAACAATGTCAATATAAGGTGTTTCCCATGCTTTTGCTGTAGGTAACACACCTAAACACAACTAATTTTGGTTATGTATCTACAGTCAAAGAAAGAGCTTCCTTGTTGATTATTGGCAGTAATCAAGTCTAGACCTATTAGAAGAATCCCTTATAAATTAAGAGATTGAATTTCCCTTACATTTAGATGGCTGACATAACTCATTCATTTCTATAGAACTATTTTTAAACTTCTACCAGTGTAAGTTATACTGGAATTGCAACAGGATGATGTCTCCTTACCACAGGACTCAGACCAGACCTTCCAGACATCTGGTCAGAAAGCTGTCACATTGTGCAATGGCTGCAGAAACTTTCAGTTCCATCCATATGTGGAAAGAATCAAAACAGACAGCTGAAGAAGCACTGGGCTTTGAGAGGTGTAGGAAAAAGCCCAAACCAAGGGCTATGTTGTGCTGCATTATGATACATCACAGTAAAAGAACTTCCTATTACCTAATATACAAGAAGAAAGGAAAAGGAACTATAATACATACATGTTTGATACTTAATGGGATAATAAATAATAAATAACAATTCCAGGACATAAATGTAAATAAAAGGGTGTAACTGGCTTTTGCTTTTATTAACTGGATACATGTCAATATTCAGTTTTGTCATTTTCAAGTTATAAAAAGTGAAACAACATAAATATTTTACTTGTTTTCAGAAAGCTAGATTGTTTCAACAGCTGCAGCCATACCACTTCAAGTGCAGTATAAAACTTTTGCATGACAAACAATCTGATGGTGGCTTCACAGAGGCTCCATCTGCAAAAATTTAGTTTTCCTCCTTCACTGTTAAATGAAGGTGTCAAAAATACCAAACTGCATAAATGGCCATGTACATTTCTTCCCATCTATCACTTACCTATTCTTGTACCTCTTGAAGCTATCCCTTTTCTTGGGTTACACTTTAATTCCTGTAATGGCCTCTAGCATCTCCAGTGTTGATAGAAATACACCAGAATATCTCAATTTTTTGACCAGCCTATTTTCACAAGAAGAGTGGATCTGCTGCTATTGGAAAAAAAAAAAAAAGAAAAAAAAAAAAAGGTTTTTATGCGTGCACACAAACTGTGTGTGCAATGCACAGACTGTTAGTGTGGTGCTCCTTGAAAACAGTGGAGCTGCTGCTGTTCAGGCATGGCACACCCCCCTCAGCGAAGTGTGTACATGCCTGGGGAGGACACCAGCAAAGAACAGGTTGCCATTGCTAGAATATTTTGTGCAAGCTACTGCCAGCCACCTTCTTCCTCAGGTGTCACCTGAGAACACACAGAGACTGAGCCAAAGTACTGTTCTGGCAAGAGAAATAGCGTGTACCTGGGCACCTTGAGTTCCTCAGCCCTTCCTATATTTTCCCATCCTTTTCTAGCTTGGAAACCACCATGTACATTCCAAGATGTCAGGCAATGAGACAGGTCCTATATTTGTTCCTATAACCTGCTAATATATTCCTGGAGCAAACAGGAAGAAAAACATTGGATGTTTTGCCTGGTCTTGAGGGCATCTGCTTCTCACCTGGCAGAGGTGCATTCTTGCCAAGGATCCTGTTCTGCACAGAAACTTTCCAAATGCAAGACTGACCCTGGAAGAAGAGGAATTTTATCAATCTTTTCTTGAGATTCTTCATTTTCTCTCCTCTGTCACAGGTACATTCTAGACAGTGACAGGGACAGAAAACCTGTGGGCTTAGTAGAAGTGTATTTTCTTCCAAACCCAGAGCTCTTCTGTCCTAATTAGCAGAAGGGATCAGAAATCCTGCCTTTCAGGACACACGGCTTCTAGCACTTGACTCCTATCATGGCATCCACCCTTACCAATGGGAACAGTCTACATTTCAAGCACCTTTGTAATGAATTTCTAGATGTTTGCTTTTCCCACTGTAGCAAACCTTGGGTATCTCTTTGCTCTCTTCCCTCGGGGAAAGGCAGCGATCCTCTGTGCTGACAAATTCACTATGACATACACCACAATGCATCTCCCAAAAAAAACTTCACAAAAAGAGCTCATTCCCAATCCTGTCATCCAGAGTGAGTTTGCTGGGGAAATAAAAATAGGCTGTTTCCACAGTCAGAATAGTTTTGTTTCCTGTCTTCTTAATGCAGACCTCTTAAGACTGCTTTACTAAGTAGGAACAGCAAGACTAACACCAGTGAGAAGAAATAAAGACATATCCAGGATATGTCTGAAGCAGCTGAAACATGGACAGAGAAAGCATGTTGGGATCAGAGATCTCAGGGGAGAAAATGAGTTGAGTGAACATCAAAAATTTGCTGCCTGATTGTGTCATGCTTCTGTGTCAGTAGCTAACAGAGATGCTGTAGAAATGGGTGTGCCCCTGCAGGAAGGAGAATCAGCAATACCCCTGATGGAAACAATTCCAGACTATGTAGACATCTCTGCCATCCTGATGAACAGCTCTGAGGTGCTCTGTGTTCTCATTTTGCCAACAAGATGCAGAGTGTTCACCCATTAAACAGCAGCACTAGACATGTTGATTCTGCTTTCATCATTATTTCATGATGGGGGAAGACATGGATCTCAGCCCAAGCTCCTCCACTGCTCATCTGACGTAGCTCATCTTCCTCTTCCTTAAAAGATGCAAGAACAATCTTCTGCCTCTGTCCCTTAAAACCCCCAACAGCTGGTCAGGCTAATCAGAGCTAGCTAAGTCTCTCCATCTTCCTACTCCTCCATTTCTCACTTCCCCTCCTGGAACAGGGTTTTATAATTGTCTCTGTTCCATGGTGCTGGTGGTGAAGGCTCTTCCACCCCCAGATATTCCACTTGATATGACCAAAAAGGAACAAGAAGAACATGTCTCACATGGAATCAAGTGTACAATAATCTCGTGATCTGCCTTTTCATCTGAACTTGGCAGAGCGCCTGCAGTTTCCAGAGTGTTTACATGGAAGTGGTTTAGTTTTGTCTGACTGCTTACTTGTCATTTGCTTCCTCTTCTTGTCTGTTTTCTCCACTCTAAATTCTCATCCTAAGCAAAAGCTTCATTGTAGTGGTGGGCAAATCCTTTTCTGGCCACTATAAAAACCATGCACATGATGCAACCCCTAGTTTGGGCTCTCTTAAAGTCAGGTGCAAATATGAACCTTAGTACTGGGTGTAAGTGTCATCTCAATTTTACAGGAAGTTATTTTTTGATTTGCTTTTGTTTGGTTGGTTGGATTTTTTTTCTTTTTTGTTGGGTTTTTTTAACTGACCTTGAATGAGGACATTCAAAATCAGGGAACAGTTGCTTTACTTCCTCCCACCACATACCAAGCAAGATTTCTCATTTAATTTCTCTGCAGGCTGTGCCAGCTCCCTGCCCGAGGATACTGTGCACCTGGAGATGCCACCAGAGCCCCTGGCATGGCACAAAGGCACTGGCACCCACCTGGCACTGCCACACCCAGATAGCTCTGGCTCGGACACTCAGGAAGCAGCTGCCAACAGAACTAATGCCATTTCTGAGTCCCTCTGGCCTTCCTTGCCCTCTGGGCTGTCATTGTCCTCCCACCAGAAACTGGGGTAGCAGCATCTCCCCGAGGTCATTGACAGAAGCTCTGTGCCTCAAGGCACTTTCTCACCTCATAGACCCAGAGGGACTGTGACTGCCAATGGGGTAGGGGACCTACACCTGTAAATACAGAAGAACAAAACTATGTAGAAAAAAAAACATCAAATTTGGAAACTACAGAAGCAATTACTTATATGCAAACTTTAATCTCATGTGTGGTTTGAGTTCTCAGTGAAATCACTAAGGCTTTTCCCATGATCAAGGGCAGTAGTAAACCCAAAATCAATTCAAAGATTTCAAGATTCAGAAGAATCTAAGCTCTCAGCTGGGTAGGTGGGAGGAGGGCTGAATTCAATACATCCACACTGATGCTGATTGCTGTTCACATTGCTTAAGCCTGTGTGGTGACACTTACCTAAGTCATCAGAATCTAAATATAAATTTGTCCTCCAGCCACTGCTGAAAACATTCTAGTTCTCAACAACAACTCTCAACAGATCAAACCCAGTGATCCCTATAAAAGTTGCAACAAGCAGTCACTGGAGCCTGGTCTTTGACAATGTATAGATGTTTTCCTACCTCTGAGACTCAAAAAGAACTTCTAGTAGCATATTACAACCAAAATGTTTTTTTGATTAATGTGGCAATTCATCTTCTGTGCTACAATCTGTTCTCATAAGAGATTACTCTCAAGAGAATTAAAAACAGTCTGAGGGGAGAAAAATTCAACCACACAAACAAAAAGCCAAAACATAATCTTTGTTACAAAGTTAGTCCCATCCAAAACTCTGTGTCTGGCTATTACTAATAGGAAAACTATTAGAACATTTGGTCAAAAGTCAGAGGGTCGGTCAGTTAGCAGAGGTTACTCGGGAACTTTGCCACAGCAGATTAATAGATTCAAATGGAAACATGACTGGAAATTATAGTTTTTATCTCAAATAAAATCACCTGACCAGGAAGTCTCATCAGAAGCAAAAGTGTTCTGCACTCTGCAACAGTCAGCCAGGTGAGTCTGATCTTGCATACACTGAACTCAGTGGGAACAGTTCCAGTAGGTTCTCTGGAAGTAGATCAAGTCTACCTTTACTAATTATAATTAAAGTAAAACTTTTTTAATGACAAATCATCAACAAGGATGCATTAAATTTTACTAATTTTCAAAAAACATTCAAAAGCTTGTAGAAAATAATTTTTTATCTCCCCTCATCAAAATGAAAAAAAAAAGTTCCAGTTTGGCATCAGTGAGGATTCCCTTGGTGCTGACTGCTTGGAGCATAGCCGTAGGGTAGAGAAATCTCCATTTGCACAGGAGACAATACCATGAAATGCCCAGGTTTACTTCTGAACCATAAATCAGTCACCACTTACATAAACACCTACTTTTACTGAGTCACAGACAAGTCTCCTCCAGCTCCCAGAAGAAATGACTGGGATTTGCACAGCTTACAGCTCACTGAGCCTTAATTTTTGTACTGCACCCCTGAGAGGCACAGCCCAGAACCTCACCTTTAGACCTTCCTGAAGCTGTTGTGCAGCCAACATCAGTTAAGAGGCTGGAAATGCTCGTGCAGGTAACAGGGTGCCCATACTTGGCAAGGTCCTTGAACTTGCATACTTTTCAAAATTGTGCCTCAGGAAGTTGCTCTGTACATAACATTCAAATTATAAAAAGAGCCACAAGTATTTTTCTTCAAAGATCCCCTTAATGCCATCTGACTTAGCTGGCAACAACAACAATAATGTTATATAAGGATGGTAAATCTGCCTATTTGCCAACAGGGTATTCATTAGACATTAGTTATTGTTCTAACACCAAAAGGTGAAACTTCTCAAGTTCTATTCAGCTGCTTCAAAGAGAAAGTTCCTGTAGTCTTGGCGGATGCTGTTCCTGGCCCATGGAGCTCTCCGTGGATCTGTTGTGCATATAAATGGACATTTACAAGACAAGGAACTATGGCAGAGAAGCAAACAGGTACTTCTATGTCCCTCAAAAGGTTTGTGGAATAAGAAACAATTTCTACATATGACATTGCCTTTTCAATTGCTGCCATCAGAAAACTTCTGATAAGCATTTAATTTTTATTAATCTCATGCAAGTTAAACTACATAAAGAATAGGAACTAGTTATTAAGACAAGTCAATAGAGTCCTATGGATCAGAGCTGTCCCAAGGTTATATCAAAGGTTATATAGAGTTATATAAAAGGATGTAGTTTGACTTTTTCCACTTTACCCAAATTAAATCCAGCTAGATACTAGCAACATACTCTTTAATCTCAAAGGAAAACATCAATGATTAAGGAAGAGCAGACATTCAGAATGCCCACTAGTCCTGAAGGAACCGATCTTGTGGCTGCATTCCCAAGGCAAGGGCTTCTGGGGATGAAAAATTCCATGAAGTGACCTTTAGATTCTTTATTTCTGTAATATATAGATGGAAATGTTAGCAGACTCTTCCAACACCAGCTTTCCTCTTCTTTATAGCAATAAAGGTTTAAGGGCTCCTGCTTTCCTGCAGATGAGGGCTCTGTAGTACTTGGAGGTCTCTCCAGAAGCAGAATGACAGAATACCCTGTGCTGTTTGTATGGCTGCGGCACCTGCTCCTGCAGCTACAGCAGTGACCTGCTCAGGAGTCACGGACAACTGAGTCATTGCCACAGGCAGGCAGCTCACAAAGGCCACTGTCTGCCTTGGGGGATGAAAGCAATGCCCAGCAGGTTGGGCATGGGCTAGAGAACCCCCCAGCACCATCCCCTCCGCTCCACTTGGCCTCCCTTTCCTGCCATAACAGGGCAGAAAGACAGGCACATTCAACCCAAACTTCCCTGTGATTGCTCTAACCGTGTGTGGAAGCCAGTCTTTCATGCTACTGCCTCCTGTTCCCAATGGCTTTACAAGCTCTGCCCATCTCAAGCAAATCTGACAACAGGATACCAGCCACAGAAAAAGTGTTCTCCAGCTTGCAGAAAAACAGATAAGGAGGATACAGATTTTATAGTGAAGAAAGGGGTAGAGTGGGGATGTCACCTAGATTAGACACTGAGGAATCCAGGCACAAGTCATGACTCCACAAGACCAGCAAGGCATTATCTCTGTGCTTCTGCAACACTCTGACAGTCATGCCTGCAGGGACATTCAGTACTTTGGGTATTAATCTGGGGAAAGTGGATATGTCATCAGTACAGGAAGTCAAAATTAGTTTTTAACCGCAGCATGTTTTCACACCTGGAGAAACTTGTTGTCCTTAGGACTGTTATGCCACCATCAGGTTTGCTTGAAGGCAGCCAGAGGCTGGATAGGATGCTCTTGGGAAAAGGAAACGAGTGGATAGCTGACAACTGTATTAGTCACAAGCATAAATCTGTTTAGACAAAGATTACCAAAATATAACAAAAGTAACTGGCAAAAACTAAAGCTGCTTCTATAAGTGTTTACTTATGAAGCAACTTCCATAAACAGAGAACTTTCTCAAACCTGAACATAATGGAGATCATTTCATTTTCAAGGCAGTACAAGTGTGTTACGCAAGCAAAAATTTTTCAAGAGTTCTCTATTTTAAACATGATAGCATTAGAGAATGGCTTAGGGAAAAACTAATACAAGATTAGAGAAATCTTGGATTGCACTCTATAGAAAATTTCTGTTTGTTAGACTTCTGTCTTCCTCTTCATTTTCTGCTCTACCATTCAATACCTTATCAAACATAAAATCAGTTCTTTTGCGCCTCTAGGGCATTCTGTGTAAAGAAGAAATATTAATAAAATGAAGTAGTATAAACAGAAAAGCAGTGTGGTTATCCACCACCACATCACAGCCATTCTGGTATGTGTAGGAAGATTCATATTTTGATTATGGTTTAGTTACACAAAAATTGTGTAGCAATACTGCCTTAAAGCAGTGCCTGCCACCTATTTAATTCTGGCACGCTGAACTTCTCCAGCATACCAGACCATGGAACTAAGGAAGACATCTGACTTTATAAAATTAACCAAAGATGACCATTTCTCTTTTTTCCCCCAGCATTATTTTCTCAGGGCAGATCATTTGCTGAGGCAGCTCACAGGAAATCTGGAGAAACACTTGCACCAGTGCTCCTGAAAGAGCAGCAACATGCCACAGGTACTGGGGGTCTGGAGCAAGAACATCTTTGCTGATACAACATTTAGGACTTCCTGCTGTAAACCTTCAGCCTCAGGCTCTGACTGGGCCATATGCAAAACCCAGATGTCATCTGCTGCCAGACTGGGCATGCCACAGGCAGATCAAACAAGCTGTTGATCCTTTCTAGAAATATCCCAGCATCTCCAAAGAGCTCTGCCTGTTTGCAGTGGTGCCTGCAGGATTTATGGTAACACGTACTGCCAGTGTGACATGGGGCTACCCTGCATGTATTTCCATCAAGCCATTCTTTGTCCCCGGTGCCTTCTGCTCTTCTTTAAACACAGGTTTATGTCCAAAGGTTTTCATTTCAAATTTTCAACCAGTTTCTAGTCATTACAGCCTGATCTTGACCTCAGATTTCATCTTCAACTGTGACTTTATGAGTTACTTGCCTCAGTCCCTCTCCACCCCCTTGTTTTGTGTCTGGCACACTGTGTGACAGCTTCATATCTTATCTTTCTGCTGGATCTCATCCCACACCAGGACCTCTGCTTGGGAACCCAGTGCAGCTGACAGGCCTGTGAGCGCTGTCAGGACATCTCATGGTGGCTGAGGGCCTCAGGGATATGTAATGTCACACAGGTGGCTTTTTGGGTGCTCCAAAGGGGGCTGGCAGAGAGCAGAGCCCAGGATGTGGTGGGCTTGAAGGACAGCCAGAGACAGCAGCACGGAGGGGAAGGTGTCCTGCCCATACTCCTGGGAGTTCATCCATGTCCTGAGCAGGACTGTATGCCCTGAAGAGCAGGCCCCAAGAACTTTGCAGGTTGTGCTTTCCTGCATTCAGGAATAGTTTGTCTACCTAAGAGAAGCAGAAAGGACTTATGGGGAAAAGCAGAGGAGGAAGAAACCACTCATGAAAACAGGACTCTTGGGAGTCAGAATAACCTCAGCTCCCCCTTAATTCTAGGAGAGATAATTGAAGGGCACTGTAAGCTTCTATCTGGTTAGTAAAGAGCTTGTCCTTCCCATCTATTTAAGCTTCTCATTCCTTTCTTGATTTATAGCTGGAAACAACTCACACAAAGCGCTGCTGCTCCCATCACCTACCCTTCTCTGGCCTGAGACTCTGCCTTTTATGCCTTCTGCACCTGCGGAGCAGTGCCACATCCTCTGTGACAGTTCCCAGCCTGACTTCACGACACTCTCTGGTCACAAATGTCATTTCTGCCCTAGTTCTGGAACAGGTCCCAGAGGCACACCTCTCACTGTGCCTTCTCAGAAACTTTCCTCCCTGCTGCACATATTCCTCCAGCTGCATGCCTCTGGAGCTTGCACCACCAGCAGGATCATGATCACAGTTTCTGCAAAGAGCAGCAGACACAAGACAGGCACAGCCCCAGCAATGGCTACTGGGAGCAGTTTGTAGCAAGGGTGCAGTGTATACCAGGGCAGCTGGCTTCCTCATTAGCCCTCTAGGGACACTTCTCCCTGCTCACATCACCTGGACCCTTCTGCTCTTGTCTTGCCAAGTCCTGTGATGAATGGGTGCTGTACTAAGCAAGTCTGCAAAAGATACTTGTGGACCCCCCTTTCTCCACTACATCTGACTCTCCTACTCTTTGGATCCCACCATATTAGTCCAACCTGCTCACACAAGAGGTCCAGTCCCAGGATCACAGTGCCTCTGTGGCCACAATGAAACCATGCATGTTCCAGAAAAGCACCGTTTCTCCCAGACATACTCCATACAGGACTGTTCAGTAAGTGCCTAACACCTTACAGATGGCCCAAGCAGAGAACTGCACCACTTTGAACAAATTAATAGAATGAAGAGCAAATGGGAAGAAAACGACAGGTTCTATTTTCTCATTTCAGGAGTATTGACATCCTCAGATAGAGCTGGACGAGCAGTAGTAGCTTATCTATAGGCACAGATCCCAGACACAGAGAACTGACTGGAAGCCACTTTCATAGACCATGATATGTCTGCCATGAATCAGAACCACACAAGTGCCCCAGGGTCTTGCACAAGAGCATCACATGGAAGCAGTACAGGCGAGACCATGCTGAAGGCTGATGCAGTGCAGCGATAAGCCCACCCCTGGTGCAGTGACCTCTTCACCTCTCAAAGGCCTGTACTTATCTCTGCTCCATGCACCCAATCCCTCCAGCACACACTGCAGCATAAAGTACCCATGATCTGGGGGGTCAAGAGTAGGCTGCAAAATATACCTTGTGTCTGATCATCAGCAAGACTCCTGTTAGTGATATCCAGTACTGTCACTGCAATCTCTGTCTTGCATGCTGCCTAAAACTGAAGGAAGCTCAAAGACAACAACATCTTTTTCTCTGCACAGAGGCTGCAGAAGTTTAGCCAAGCCAAAATCTGTGCTGCAAGAGTTGCTGCAGCATTCTTTGCTAATTCTTGGTAGGAGGCTAAAGAAGAACACTACTTTCACAATGCAAGATCCAAATAATGACTATCTCTGACATTGCTTAGACAAGCTACTTCTCCAGACAGTAAATGATCCAAGAAACAGAAGGCTGAACCACTAAACTGCTCCAAAATCCCCACAAGGGAACAGACTATACATCAGAAAATTTGTGTTACACCACATGACTAGCTCATGCCAGCACAAAGTCATCATTTTCTTATGATCCTACTTACCAGAGTCAGATCCAAATAGAACCATAGCTTAAAATGTCTCAAATCTTTTCACCAGAAAGATCTGCCATGCCCACATTTTAAGAGCACATCTCACTGATTTCTGGGCTTCCACACGGTATGCAGATCCTATCACATCTTCTTCCAGCTACCCTTTCTCAATTTAGCAAGACAATCAACGGTTCAGTGAGTGTTCTGTTTATCCCTCCAGGAACTGAGTTGCAGATCAGATCAGTTCAAGGTATTTTACGCTGGTTAAACCTGCATTAACAGGCAGGAGTTCCAAAAGAGAATGTCTGGGTTTGCCAGGAATACTATCACAGGCATCAGTGATGTCTTGAGAAGGCTGACCTAGAACAGAGGCTAGACAGAATTCAAGAATAAAGTAGGTATTTATTAAAATGCCTCAGAGGGTACACTTTGGGCAGTACAAGAGCCTGGCCAGGGCTATACCCCAGACAGACCTAAAAATGGTAACAAAATGGAGGATTGGTCACAAGGCCTCACATGTTTATAAGTTTTGGTCCATTTGCATATTTGGGTTAATTGTCAAATTACAGTTTCAGGTTATGAAGTCTCATCCTTCTTGTTTTCTCTCCTCAATCCACTGTGGTTTATGCTTTTGGGCCTGAAACTTGTAACAATTGTCCTTGGTATCAAGCTAGAAAAGGAATTGTTGTGAAGAGATCTCACTATCACTAAATATGAAGCTCAAAACTACACACCTAGGCAGCACAGAATCTGAAAAATATGAAAGCTAAAACTTAAGGCATCATCAGAACAGTCACTGATCTACTGTGATTCTTCTGCCCTTCAAAGCCATGGAGCCTCAAACACAGAATGTTCCTGCTTGATGCCCTCTCAGTCAACTAGAAGGGCTTGTTCTACCTCAGCCAGTTTTGGAAAGACATTTGTATTGTTTCAGTTCTCTGACACAACACAGCAAAGCAGCCAGATGACCAAATCCAGGGTATTTAAGCAATTAATGGGTCAGTAATCTCCTTAGTTTGCCACCAAAGCATTGCCACAGCATTTTCACCCATCCTCTGCCAGAGGCCCATTTTGCCATGCAGAGTTTGGTGACTTGTGGTAGTTATCCCAAAATTAATTTTTTGTGTTTTTACATAATTCTGGGGCAATGAGAGGATCTAGGTAGAGGGCAGAGCTAGTGAAAATATATTCCACTTTGGAATTCAAGTGCCAATTTCATAGAGGTGAACAACAAATTACTATTTAGCTGCTAAACATTTAAGTGATTTCACTGAGGGTTTAAGTGCTTAAACTCCTCTGTGACTCACTTAAGCTTTTCAAGACAGACTAAAGTTAATATTTTATCAAAAGTAGGAGAATAAGGGAACAAAATCATGTGACAGGAGATAACAAGAAGGAAAGGCAATGAGAGAAGAGAGTGTAAAATTTATAACTGACAAGTATTTTCAAAGCCAATAAAGAGAACTTAAAATGTGACACGTAAATCTAAAAGAAATATGTGATTGTTAAGTCAAGAACTTAAAAGTTTAGATTTTATCAGTCAGGCCCATCTGCATGTGGGCAGCAGGAACAGCTTTCCAATCCTTGCTGTTCAAGCGTGGACACAAACACTGAGCTGCACACTGAGGAGCTTCCAGGGTAGCCCAGCCCTTATCCACAAGGCTTACAGGAATTCACTGCTTAAAGGCTGGTGATTGCCCTGGAGAAAGGAGGTAGTCGAGACAAGGCCATGCCCCAGCTCATCCATGTGCTCAATAGAAAGGTGAGGAAAGCCTTCCCTTTGGATAAAACCCTAAATCCTGAGGCACTTTAAATCAATGATGAAGACTAAAGATAAAATGCAGATAAAATACCATTTGTTCATCGTAGCCAAGACAGACATAAATTTGTAACTTTTACGGAAATTACAGAGGAAAGCAGAAAATTCTTGTCCTGATACCCAGATTATTTGTTTTTCAAATGGGTTTAAATTATATTGGCCTTGACTGAGACCAGATAAAACCAATCAATTTAGGATGATGGTTAATTTGGGATTGCTGCCCCCTCACAATATTTAAAGCAAGCTATACCACACTTCCACAACTGCTTTTCTTGGCATAAGCTCCACACTATACTTTCCACAGATTGGTGGAAAACACACAGGCTCTCTCAGGATGCACTGAGGTACCCTTCAGAGACAGAGAAAGTTCAAGAAGTGGAGGGAAAAAAAAGTTTTCTCTTCTCCCCACCAACTGCAGCCTTACACTCTATATGCCATTCCTGTGTCTTTCCCCCCTCACCATCTGGTCTGGCTCTTGACTTCTCACAACCAAGTCAAGTGTGGGGAATCATCTTCATCACATCTCCCTTACCCTCATGAGTCAGAGAGGACTGAGCATGTTCTTCTAAGAGAGACCTTCAGAAAAATTTGATATTCTGTTTTAAGAAGGTAGTGCTGATCTACTCGTCAGTAAGCCATATCTGGGACATTTTTCCTTAGAAAAGTGAGATATTTGTTACAGGTTCAAAGGTCACCACCCTCTGTTGATATTTGAGGCTGACATACAAGGGCAAGAGACCACCTGAAAGATGGTATCATCAGAGTAGTTTTAGCATTGCAAACAAAATAAATCTCAATCCCTAAGTAACTTTAGCCCTTTTTATTTGTCTGCTATGAGACTTAGTCCACTGTCTTTAACTATTTTCAGTTTTATCCTCCTAATCTTACAGAATGATAGAGATTGAAGTATTTAAAGCAGATTTTGTGCAGTGACTTTCATGGGGAACTGGCTCAGAATTTTTACTTCTTATGGTTTCTACCAAAACCAAAGCTGCCCTTTGCAGTGTTGCACAGTTGGTAAGAGATCGTGTATCCCACACAAACCTGCACGCAAAGATACAGGACTTTGGATGCCATTTCTGACCAGATTCTTGCTCTCCTCAGCTAATAGTATGTCATGCACATTTGCAGAGATTTGGGTACATTCCATGGATATACTCTTGCTAAAGTATAATTTCTTTTGGTGTGTGGTCTGCAGAAAATTTGAAATTTGAAAAGTTTAAATTTGGCCTGAATGAAAATCTAAAAGCTTCATGTCAGATAGCAACTATGATAGTAGACGGTCAACCATACAGTCCTTTTTGGAATCAAAGTGTAAAAACCCTAATAATTTTCTTAAAAGAAATCTGAAGTCATTTCCAGCTTTCAGCAGAGACTGTTTACAGTATTTGAATACAAGGAAGGTCTAACATAATACACTTGACACTGCTGAGAACTGGAAAAGTTTTTGAGGAAAACCAAGAAAGGTCACTTAAAATAAAGCAGATGAAAAATTCCCGTTTCTTTACTACATTGGTAATAACTGAGGTTTCAGATATAGTCACAAAAGAGCACAGGGAATTTCCCAAGGTTTCAGGATTTGTTGCCTGTTGTTCATGTTTAAAAGCAAACACACATTTTGTAACAGAAAGGAGACAACTATGATATATAATGTTACCTAGCAGTTAATTTCTAGCTGAATATGAGATTATAAATGCAGAGATACAGCACAAGAAACCTGCAAATTCCAGCCAGTAGAGAAAGTAACATAAATTCACCAGAGACCATTGCTTCAGTCTTTCCAAGTTCTATCAAATCTGTTTGCTGAGACCACATTAGCACTCATGTAACACCAGCTGGGCCATCTTCCAACCCACTTGAGCTGTCCTTATCTGAAATACTAACTTTCCTGGTTTACTAACAATTCTATTTTTAGTTTATACATGCTTTCCTTTTACACAGAGGCACAGAATGAGCAGTTCACCAGGAACTGGACTGAAAGTGCCCGGAGGAGAAAAGGTAAACACGTGAACACTGTGGGGAGTGGGAGTTCAAGCACAGGTTCACAGTGCGAGTTAGCAGTGAGCTGCTGATGTGGCAGAAAGATGCCCCACACAGCATTGGACAGATCTGTGCCACTGGCCTCCACCAGCCACGTGCTTCTGGGTTTTTCCAAGGACTGTACAGAATTGAGCAACAGGAGAACTCTGTTAATATATATCTGCTAACTAGCACTCCCTGCTTTAGGGCAGAATCACCAATCCACATGGATCTTAATGGATGTCTTTGAACTGCTCTTTCTGATGATGATGACTGAACTGCTCTTTCTGATGATGACTCACCAGAGAATCATATTCTAGACTTTCATGATTCACAATTTTCCTATGTCTCCCTAAGACATTATATTTCTTTAATGACTAACCAAATCTTCCTTTACTGCAGCTGAAACCCACAATTTCTATCCTATCTATAGTAGGTTTAGAGAAAAGAGCTACTGCTTCTGCCTTTGAAGCAGCTCTTTATGCATCTGAAAACCAGTCTGTTTCCCTTTACTCTTCCTTTTTGACTTAGGAACTCACATCCCATTTTTTTTTTCATTCTTCCTGGTAGATCATGTATTCTAAAAGGCTCCTTATTTCTACTGCTCTTCTCTGAACTGTGTCCAATCTGTCTGCATCCTTCTAAAGCCACATTGCTACCACTAGACACGGAGCTGCAACTAACATTTTGCTAATGTCAAGTGGAAAACCTTGATCTTCCCTGCAGCCCAAGCTTTGTTTATATGACTCAGGACTTCTCATTTGTGGAATAGCAGCACTGTTGAACTTTTTCATGTTTTCACCCACTAAATCATTTTTTCCACCACTTATACTCTGTTCCCCACAAAAATCTGTGACAGACTGCTTGATTTGTTTTAAAAACACATTCTATTTTTATCAGGCTATTTCTTCAATTTTTCAAGACTATTTTGAATTCTACAGTCCTTCAATTAACTGAAAATATTATCAGACACAAGAAATGCTCATGAAACACCTGATTCTTCCACTCTATTAATCCTGTACTAGATTTATCTATGTCACTTTTTTCATTATTTGCTTATCTGAAAAGCATCTAAAGCCTTACTAAAATCACAAACATCTGAAACATACTCCTTCCATTCTCACAAGGTCAGTAAAAGGGAGCCTAAGAAGGGAAATAGACTGATCTGTTTCCTAGAAATCCTTTCCTAGTTTATGATGATGTGAATTTAAACTAAGCTGATGAGTCTTAGCCTTCGGTTCTTCTTTCCTACTTCTCACTGATACAGAGAAAGTACAAAAAGAGCATCTGAGCAATAGACACAAGTGTACATTCAGCTCAGCTCAGCAGAATTTTGCAGATGAAGTTGCTGAAGTCAGCAGTCTGCAAGGAGATAACAGGAAAAAGATCATTATGGAATTAAAAGTACCACTATGATCAGTTCACTGCAGTAACACAGGATCTTCCGGAAGGTCAGACACTTCTGTAGCTTCCTACTGTTAGGCCAAAATAATATTTTCGTACATTAGATCTCATGAAATCACTGAAGCTAGTCAGTTAAAATATCAGTTACCACATTGACAGAAGCAGTACAGTTGGAAAGGACCTACTCCAACCCCCTGCTCAGGGCACAGCCAGCTTTGAATTCAGATAGAGTCATTCATGGCTTTGTCCAGTCAGGTTCTGAAAATCTGTGGTTTATATTAATTTTCCAGAAGTTATCTACTGTGAAAGCCTTTCTTGGAGTGTGCTGCTGTGATTTCCCATGTTGGCTGGCTTTAGCACACATACTGCCTGTGCTCCATCTTTGGTTCTCTCACATTAGATGTGGCCAAAGGCAATGATGCAAGCCACCATTCTGTACCATGTACTTTTTTATTTTTATTAAACAGGAATTAAACATTAATTCCTAAAGAAGTGCTGCCAGCATGTATTACATGAAATGAAATGGTTAAGTAGCAACCAACTAACATGAGGAACTTACTTTTCCTCCCATAATATCTTTGTGCTTAGAGAATCACCTATTAAACCTTCCAAAATGTATCAGAACTACGGTTTCCACCCATATGTATGGTATTGCTTCATGTAGAAAGAAACCTTTTGGGGACTAATAGAGAATGAGGAAGTTCTCATCAGCAAGATATTTCAGAGGATTCACAATTTTTCATGAGAAAGGAGAATTTGCCTGTGAAATTACTAATCTGCATGGAGCTATGCAAATTGCCCTTGGGGCAGGGGCAAAATCTGGAACACCTCAGTGGTGGAATGGAAAGTATGAATGCCTCTGAATGCTGACACACTGCACATGTAGGAGTGCAAAACTATCATATTTCACTAAGTGAAAGTCCACAAGCCTACTCCAGTTTCAACCTGACCTTATCTAGTAGAAAAAAGTCAGCTGCAGGTAGGTCTTCAGGTCATGACACTGCTGGAGGAAGAGTGAGTAGATAATGATTCTCATTACCAAAATGCCCCTTCATCTATTCAGCTCCAAGAAATGGGAATCCCTTATAAATAGAGAGGAATGTTCCCACATTCTTTCCTATGTGTTAGGGCATGAAGATTGGCATAAGGCATAGAGCTCTTGGATTTAATTTATTTAAACTATTTCTTCCCCAGAAAACTTATAGCTTTTATGTACAAGTTTAATGGAAAAAAAAAAATGAATTGACACATAGTCATCTAATCTCAACACTATTTTCAGCCAACTTCTTTTATGCACTACAGATTCATAGCAAAAAAAGAAACCCTTCAAATAAAGTTAAACTAAAAAAAGGAAGGAAATTTCAAAAGAAATATTAACTTTTCAAAATTATAATTTTAATGTTGGCTCTTCTGAGAACAATCCTATTCTTAATATATTGCTTATCTGTTTGATTCTGATACCACTTTCCATGTTGAAAAGCAAAGACCCTGAAAATAGAGCATGATCTATCACAAAGCAAATGATCAGGTGGAATTGTTTTCTAGGAGAAAAAGAAGAGCTACAGCCTGCTTCAGCTTGTCCAATTCCCACTTGAAGTCATGCTAATTTTACTTTTTATATCAAAAAACCAATTTGTTCTCATCACTGAACCTTTCTGCCATTACTGAAACCAAAATCTGTGAGATGCAATGATGCATCCAGCTAAGCTTACCATGGCCCAACTTCCTCTAACAAGTAAAATGAACTGGCTGATCTTGCTTCCATCCATCCCTGTCTGCTTGCTCTTGCTGTCCCCAGGAGCCCAGTGAGCTGGATGCACACTGGAACCCTTGGAGGGAGTGCTCCTAGCTCTTGGCCAGTGCTTCCTGGCTGACAGAACACCACTTCTTTCCCCATCCATAGCACTACCCTTAACAGTGTTGTAATGATCTTACTCCTCAGGTCAAATTTGCAGAGACAGTCTCTACAGAGGCTACTTTCAGCCTCTCACTCACACCATGTAACATGAGGAACAACTTGGGAGGACTGCTTTCAATTTAGAAGTGATTGCCATTTATTAAAGCTCTGTGGGAGACTGGTACTGTCCTGGTGCCATGTTTTCACTGTATCATGTACTAAAGTAAGATTCTCTCATGAAAAAGCAACACTGGCTTTTTCTGTCATACCAAAGTGTTATTTCAAGATGGTAGGTGGATGCCCCACCCCCAAAATTATCCAATAATTAGCTCAATTTCTTTTTGCCAGCCACTGGCTCAGAGTTGTAGACAATCACACACAAGAATAACCAAACCCAAGATCAAGAGAGAGCTATGCTCTTGTTACATGATTTGAGGAAAGCTGTAGGGTAATTCAATTTTCCCCCAAAAATATCCTATTATCATCTCAGGTCATCTTGTTTGGCCCCCACTTACCTCATCTACTATTAAAATTATATTATGCAACTGACACAACAGAAGAGAGCTCTGGATCATTCCTACAAATTTCCTAGAAATGCATCTTTCCTTGCGACAGAAATATATGTTCTGAAACATAAATAATGGGCTTAGTGTGAACTAGCTCTGTCTAGAGAGGTAACATGGAAATGAAGAGTCAGTCTCAAGATCACTCAAAGTGTTTTCCTGCTCTGGACCTGGCCAGTTCAGGTAGAATACAGACATGGGCAGAAAGTCTTTGACCTTTTGAACCTTCTCATTTGAAGGAGGACACCCATAGGGACCATGTAATGAACAGAGAAATCCTGTTTCCCTGGGAAACTGCTCGGAAGGGAAGGGTAGAATAGGAATTGAAGCAGACTAAGGGCGAAAAAAAAACGTGGTATAAATTAGTTTCTTGGATAAGACCTGTAAGATTTGTACACAATTTTTAGTTGCAAAAGTTGAGAGAAGAGGACTAGAGGAAGGCCTAAAGGCTTAATGTTAGACAAAATCTGATACCTGAGTAGTGGTTTGAGCTCCTGAAAGCAGGTGTCCAATGCACTGATAGTGAAAACTCCAACTAAGGAAATGCTTGGTTGTTAATACCTAAAATGAGGAAACATTTTGTTAAAAACTCTATAAGAATAAACATTTATCTGGACTACAAAAGATAACTGTCATCCATGTATTCCATTTACTCAGCTCTCACTAAGAAAGGAAACCTTTAGTGTTTTAACAAAGATATGAAAACCAAAAGGGACAACTTAATGACTCATAAGAGAAGTTAAAATCCCAAAGAGAAGGGCATGTCCCTAGAGGAAACATCTGGACAGATCAAGGGCTTTTTACCTTGTTTGTTTCTGGGAAACATAATCTTTTAAGCCTACCTTCTTCCCATAAGTACACAAAACACTTAGTGGAAGGCTAATTTTCTCAAGAAGTACCAGTTTCATTATATTTGGTGAAGAAAATAAACATACATATTCCATTAAGTGAGTGACGTGAAGAATCTGTCAGAGATAAACATACTGTAGAGAAAATTTTCATTGTCAGAATTAGTTAATCTTAAAATCAAAGGGTGTTGTGTTTTGTATAGTGAAAGTTTAAACCAAATTAATCTCATTTTCTAAATCTCAGTACTTCCCAAATTGCAGTGGGCTCAGCTCAGGCTTGGTAACACTTCATAAGTGATGGAAAAAGCAGCTGGGAGCAGGCTGAATCTTTCAAGTCCACAAATGAAGCAAACATATACAAATTTCTCTGACATCACAGAATTTGCTTCCTAAATTAAATTGAATTTGGCCTTGACTTACAGCTGTCCCAAATGTTTATGTGAGGTTGATCACTCTACAAGTACTTTCTGGGATTAGATCCCATTTATTTTGCTGTTTCTCACAAAAGGACCCTTTTTGTTATCCGTGCTGACACAGAGCACCACGAGATGTCTGATGCTGTCAGTGGACTTGATTGGCACACCAGGACAGCACACATTCCACTTTTCTGCTCATATCAGTGAGTATCACTATAGGAAAAACACTTCATTCTTACCCTCGGCTTGCTCTATAGGAGGCACCGTGGATTTCCAGCACACTGTAATGAACAACTGACAATTTTCAGATGCCCCTGCAAGATGATACCAATGCAGAGATTAATTATTTTTTAAAAATACTTCCCTGGGTCACCTTTCTTACTTTTGACTTTACCCTGTAACTGCCTAGAGAGGGAGCATAACCACTCAAAAGACCACTTCAGACCTGAACCTGGTCACCTCTATGCTGTGCAGTGGAGAGGCATACATTCAGGTGAGTAGGAGAAAGTTTAGAAAAGAAGCAACTGTTGTAACAAGTTGGAAAATATGAGTTAGCAAATGGTATAATAAAAGAACAGAATATCTGAAAAAGCTGCTTTGAAACACACAGTTGGAGTTCATACATGGACTTGGCTACAACTTCCTCAAGTACATGCTGTGCTTTGGGGAAAGCATCATAGGAATCAGAACATCTACGGTATTTAGTAAGTTGAAATGTTTAGTCACAACATACGTAATTGTTTCATGTAGTACTTGATCAAAAATATTATGTTCATTTACAATCCATATACTTTATAATTTAAATAAAGATGTCCAATTTGTCAGTAAATATTGACTTTATAGGAAAATCCAGTAAAGTTTAGCTTTTCCTGTGTTTACATAACAGTGTTCACTGAGATGAATTGCTGTTACTGGCTTGCCTGAAACCATTAAAATAATATATCTTGTATAATTTACAAATCCCATATAAGTCTTGAATTGCTCTTTCAATGACACTAGCATCAGGGAACCAACATAAAGAAAATGAGCCCTACAGGGACCACAGGAAAATGAATACAAGATTCTGCACAAGTTTCTCGATCAGAAAACATGACAGACTGGTGCAACACCTTTCTGAGAAAAAGTGGCACTCTGCATCAATATTTTGTCAAGAGGAAAACAAAAAGAAGAATGTTACTGAACCACACCTGAGACCATGAGCCCAAACACAAAACTATAGGTCTTGCATTTAGGCAAGTAGAGGCAGTAGACCTCTGACAAAGCATGCCTTTGTGATTGTCTCTAGAATATCACCAGCAGGTCAAATAAAGACATCAGCGGTGTCATCTGCTACTGAGAGGCCCTTAAATGGGATACATTTTATGTTGCTAAGTAGGAAAAAATGGAACATGATAAAAATTTAAGAATAAACGTTTGCTGTCAGTACTTACATTTTTAATTTTCCTCAAGACTTACTTTTGCCTATTCTGAAAACCACTGATGAAATCTGCAGAGTCCTTGCATCCAGGAGGTAACTAAGTTTAAGGGTAGGGGACATTCTGTAAGAAACAATACACATGAATAATATTTTGACTGACATTAAGCATATTAAGACACTGTCTTCAAGAAGAAATTGCTTATAAAATAGAGATAGCAATAGTAGTGACACATTCACCACTAGAAAAATTGCAAAATTTCAAAATAAAATAGTTTACTGTCCAGGGGGGTCTGCTAATAAACTGTTCTCTGCAGAGTTGATTATATGTAAGTACAAATATCTGTAAACTGTATATTTCTAGAGTCTGCTACTCCAGAAATCAGAAAGAAAAAAGCTTGCTGTCCTCACTACAACTTGCCTTTTCTTACAAAGAATATATTAACAAGACATGGCTCATGCTGTATCTCATAAAGATGCAATTTGAATAACCTTTTGAATAGCTCCCAGAACAGGAAACTTCTGTGGCAGTAGGTGGTTGGGAATATCTGTTATACTTCTCTCACAGCCAAGAATAAAAACATTGAAAATACAGAAACCAATCTGTATGACAAGGTACCAAATGTAGTAATGGTAAATCAGTAGTAGTGTCCTGCCTTTTATCCACTGCCTAATATTCTCAAAATCAGTCTCATCAGGGTTACTTTAACATGTTCGTGAAAACAGAAAGTTCTACCATGACATTTAACTCATGGGTTTTTTTCCCTCTGTTAGGAGAAGTAAATCTCATCTCCCAACTCACCCAGCTTCCACTGCACGTTTCTCAGAAGTCAAAGGCATTTCTCAGATGTCAAAGGCTAGCATGAGGTCCCAAAGCCTCCTTATCCAGTACTGCTAAGTCCAAATGAGGAGAGAGTCAGCTGAAAAGCAACAGGCACCACGCCCACCAAGAAGACAAGGCAAAACTGGCACCCAGCTGCAGAACTGCTTCTCCATATTTTTAGGGATAAGTGATGCTGGTGAACTTAATCCATGCCTGGCTTGAACTAAAGTGCTTTTTCCCATGTGCGAACAGAGAAGAGCACATAAACAGTCAGATTGCTGACTAATTGCTAATTGACCGCTGACTAATTGAGCCTAATTGCTGTAGTTTCCATTGCCCATGTTGGAATGAGTTTAAAACAGCCTAATCCAGTGTCTGTCCTCTCTCACGTTCCTCCCAGCTGGCTCCTGGAATGCAAAAGCCAAAGGAGGGGTCAAGAGATGGACCAGAAAGATTAACTATTTGAATAATCCACAAAGCAGCCCAGAAACCCTGGCCTGACAAGTTCTCTCCAATGCCTAAAGATACACAAACCCAACCAAAACCAAGACCCAACACTTGACATACAAAATTATTATTTTCTGAAATAGTTGCTGTGTTGAGGTGAAGCTGAAAAACATTAAATTCAAAAACATTAAAGTCAATGAACATTTTGACACCCGAGTCCTGCTGGAAAGTACATTACCCAAATAATTTTTTGGAAGTGCCTTCTCAACACTATTTTAAAGGTTGTTTGTGTGGCCTATCTCCTGATGAACTAAATTTCAGAAGTCTCTAAGAAATTGTTTGCTCACATCAGCCATGGTTCTTCTACAAGAGCAAGCAACCTAATTTCATGGCCTTCACTGCCAGAAAGATCTTGGAGGTTGGATCCTTGTGTGTGTTGTGAAGAAAGACCTAATTTCTGCTTGCCAGCAACTGAAACAAGAAACACACATTCCTCAGTGTTCATGGATTTCTTGGAAGTAGAGCTTTCCACAAAAATCTTTTTAGCTCTAGAAATACTCTCTTTTGTGAAGGAAGTATTCACCTACTACTTGTAGCATATATTTTGACACAGTAAATTAAATATTTTCCAACTCTTTCTGGAAAACAGGTCAGACAGATCCATAGTTAGATGGACCTTAGACGTCCTTTCTATCAAGGACGTGCTCAGGCATAAGCTGTACAGACCTCTGCTGAAGGAACAGGTCAGGCAGCACACAGCAAAGTTCTCATCCTTTTCCTCCAAAAGGCACATTTTCAGTCTCTCATAGATTAAAAAGAAACTTGTTTCTCCTCAGTTTGTTATTAGCCTTCTAAATAGTCAGATAAACACTTAGATGTAATGCAGAGATTCAGATATTTCACAAGTAGAAAGGTTGTATTTAAAATATCAAGAAGTCCAGCTGAGTGTTCTCATCATTTGTGTGAAGACAGCTTTGATAATATATTCTCAAAATACACCTTCTTCAGCTTTTGGTGTGCTTTTTTCCAGCTCTACTACCTGCACTTGACTGAACAAACTTTAGTGACAACTCTGTCTCTGCTCAGGACAGAGGCCCATGTTATTCAAAGACACTGTTAAGTAAGAGATTAAAACTACCTGTACAGAAAGAGATTTATAGTCTGGGTTTCTTTGAATCAGAGTTAGTTGCAATATGACCAGTAATGTGCAAGGTCAGCTTTATCAGAAACTTGTCAGCAGTCCCTATCTTAAGTTTGAAACACAATTGTTTCAATCAAATCAAACCCCAAAATCCAGCCAAAATAGGGAAGACAGCAGGAATCACCTCAGAGGGAAACAACTCGTGTGTTGGGTAAGTTACCTATCCCATTTATTCCAAAGCTAAAAACTCCTGCTTGTTTTTTTCTGTCCTTAGACAAACAAAAGTTCATAACATTTATACTTCTGAATGTCACAGAAAGAATATGACTCATATTCATGTCACCCTGTGCTTTTCTCTGAAAGGGAAGGGATCTAGGACTTGAGTCCAACATTCAACTCTTTTGATCCCTGACCACTTGGGATGCTTGTTCTCATTAGGTGCATTGAGATCACCAGGCCAACCTGACCTCAGTCAGTCACAGTCCATACATTTCATTTGGGTTGGTGCTGTGCAATGTCAATCACCTAAGACAACCATTAAAAGAGGTGCAGAGAACAGGGGAGCTCGGGGTGGTCACTGCTGCTTGAAACGGTGGTGGCACCAGGCAGCTGCAGGGGGAGACAGGCACAGTGACAGAAACAGCAAGGGGCTCCCAAGGCACAGTGGAGAGAGCATGAAAGAAGACAAAAGGAAAGCAGAAAAAACCAAAACACTGTCTTCATCCAAAACTGACTCTACTTTTATCTCATTCTCAGAACCCCCCTTATTTCCTTTTATTTCATCCCAAACTCTGCTTTGCTGCTCCCAGCCTTCCTTTTCTTTTTCCTATTCTGCTGAACCTCTCTTTGCTACCACTAAAAAAATAAATTTGAAAACCTCCAACTTTCTCAGCATAGGAACATGCAAATTTATCTACCCCACTAAGAAGATTTTGGCTGTCTCTGTCAGCCAGGAGTTTCCCAGTGTATAAAGATTTGATTAATGTGAGATTTGAAAGTAACATTCAAAACGACATTTTCAAAACTGATCTAAAAATACTAACAGAAGTTATTATTATGTTTCCACAGCAGAAAAATTCCCTGATTTCCCATAATTATAGCTAGGCCTCACGAAGAGAGGGTATAATCAGAATAATAAAACTGTTTGTTGAAGAATTCTCTGGGTAGGACTAAAATTGCAGATTCAAGCAAGATGCTTCTGAAAACATCAAATCTTTTAAGAGCAATATGGCATAAAAATAAATTTGACATAGTAATATTAAAGCAGTTTTATATTGGAAATAAGCATTTTCTAGAATGCAGAAAGAAGAGATGTTGCTGCAGAGCCTATTCCTTTTTAATGTCAGTGAAGGCTGATGCAAGCTCCCCAACAGAAAGAAATCCATCACGAGAAGGATGCTCCTCCCTCACCTGTGCAGAAATGAATTTGTGCTTTATTTTATTAAATGGAAAAAAAGTGTATTTTGCAAATATGTTTGCAACCCTACTCATGCCCTCTCATATATAATTAATCCCCAGTATTTATTTTTCAAAGAAAAAATTATGAATGGCAAGAATGGATATGAATTAGACATAGATTCTACTGCATTATATCTACCCAGGCTGGTTCTCAACTTCATTCTAATTACTTCAAATTACTCCTGAAAATCCTCAAAATGAAAGAAAGTTCCCTTGGAACTCCACTTCAGCATCAGAAATGCTATTCTTCCAATGTGGAAGTAAAACTATCTACTAGATGTTCCTCCAAGAGCCCTGGCTATAGGGATTACAATGATAAATCTCATCATCTCCGAAGAGTTGCACAACTTGGGGAACTTCCTTATTCAGTAGGAGTTACATCAGCTTCCACACACTGCCAACCTCTTCCTTCCCTCCCACACAGACAGTCACTGGATTAGCCTGCCACTTTCATAGATCCTTCTACATGTGAAAATATATTCCTACTTCCTATCCCACAAATATGCAGAGGCTTTTTGTGTTGGTGAAATTGTGGTGCCCAAGAAATGTCAGGGCTGACAGGAAACAAGCATCATAGAAAAAGAAGATAAAGCTGTTCTTTTGCTAACATCAAAAGTCAAAAAACCAGCTTTTTTCTTTTCTAAAGCTAAAATGTTCTTTAGTTAAAAAAACCCAAAAAAACAAAACCCAAAAAACCCTGCACTTTGAAATCCACAGAATAAGGGAGTTGTGGACATGGAGAAAATTCTGTCCAGCTGCACAGGCTGAGGCAGCTCAATACTCCAGAGTTAAGTAAGGCTGTAGGGTTGATGCTCATGAAGCAGACTGGTTTGATCTGCATTTAGACATCACTCTTAGTTCTCTTATAGGTTATCTGCATCCTCCAGAAACTCTCAGAGATCTAAGGACTTTGAAAGCTTGAATGGAAACAGAGTCACATTAGGTGCACTCAGCTAAAAAGGAATGATCAGTTATCATCACAACCAAATCCACCAGGGCAACAGATCCCCCAAGCCCTACACTTATGCCTGGTGCAGCCATCTCCAAGTATCTGAAATACAGCAGACCACAGGGGCTCTCAATTCTATCTCTGCAGTCACTACAGCTCCAAACAGCTGACACTGTTTTGTGGGGTTTACTTGCTGGAAGGCTATTTCTAAACCAAAGCCCCACTCTAAACCTTCCTCAGCAGATCCTGAACTCAGCCCAATCTTTACTGGCCATAGAAGCTCTCTTGCTGCATTACCATAAACATATCATGATGGAGAACAAGGCCCTTTCTAGACTTCATTCTGCAGTTGACCGATGTACCACATGATGCTATAGCTACTTTGAGTTTTTGGACTAGAATAAACATTCAAGAAAGCAATGAAAGACACTTGCATTCAGAGATCACAGAATTCCTTTTTCTCTTCATGGGCATTACAATAGCAATCAATAACAAACTTTGCTGTCCCAGTCCTACTTTCTCAAGTGCTGTCCCTGAGCAGAGTTTTATACAAACATAGCAGATATTCCAACATCTCCAAGAAACAAGCATATTTATCCCCAGGTGCATAGGATTCCACTCTACCTGACAAAATCCAGCAGAAAAACATCCTCTCTGGATCATTTCTTCAACCACCTCTAACCAAAATGCTCTTTTACCTGTCTCCATAACCAGAGATTAAGCACTTCAGTCACTACCAGACCTAGAAAAAATATTTTCTGAAGCAGTCAGTCAGCTCTGTTTCTGTAGTTCCTGTGATTAAACCTTCCTCTCCATCTCCAACCTCAAACACTAATCCCAGACAACACACCACCCCTGGCTCTAACACAGGTATCCCAGCTGGCCACTGAAGGTAGAGTGAGCCATTTTTCCCACTGTGGTACAAGTTCAAAGCCTTCTGCCTCCTGTGAGCAAGACAGGCTTGAGGGGGCAAGCTGTACCTGCAGGAACTGGGAAGAGCCTTTGAGGTCACATAAGGACCAGCAGCAGATGCAGCTTTCGAGAGTGCATTCCGAGGGATAAGAAGCAGGGCAGGAAAAGGGTTACCTCATAGCCTCCCACTGCAGTGTCAGTGATAACTTTAGTCAAATGATGTCAGAATGCTCCCTTGTTCATGGAAAAAAAAGGAGAAAGAAATGCTCTTCAGAAGCAGTATGACAACAACGATAATTTCACTTCCTCATTAAGGTCCCCTTTGCTGATTACATTTTCCCCATTATATTTCCTGAGCCAAGCTTTTGTGCTGCACTTGAAAGAAAATGATTGAATGAAGGCACATGCATGCTAGGAGACTTCCTGTCCAGTCATGAATGAACAAAACCCAAAACACTCATAATTTCTAAGCATATTTTTTTCAACATAATTTTTGCTATTCTTTGTTCCTTTACCTGTCATACACGGATCAGCACAATTGTTTTAAATCTCTTCTTATGATTTTTTGGACCTAAACTGTAAAACATGCACTTCATATTTTATACTCTCACCAAGTCTAGAAGCTAGTAGGTAAAACTTCAGTAACTGAACTAGTTAATTAAAATAAATTTAAATATTACTATTATAAAGTACATATAATATTAATAAAATATAATAATTTTATATTAATATAATTAACTCTACTAATTTGATACTATATAAATTCATTAAACATTATAAATTATACAGTAAAATTCTAAATAAAATTAATTTTAAAATAAAATTAACTATGAAATCCATACCATGTGTCATCTAGAAATGTTGCAAAGATGCCTTTGCTTCTTAAGTTTTGTAATACTAACACTTTGAGCTATCTATAGTTCCAGACCTAAAAATAAAGCCCCTAAATAATGTTTTTGCAACAGCTGAAATCAATAACCAATTTTACCAAAAGCAAGAGTAGTGTCAAGCAAAGAAGGCTATCAACAAGAATCCTTTTTGGAGGTCAAAAGCAGCTGTTAAGAGTCCCAAATCTACTAAAAACTAAGTGAAATAGTGGGTTCCAGGTTTTTATATTACTTTGATATTAAACTGTTACTTTGAAGCAAGGTTTATTTTTATGCTTGAAGGACAAGCCCTTTATTTATTATCAGCTTTACATTACATATTTTGGTTTGGAACATACTATAAGAATTAAAAATCCTAAACATTATTTCAAGTATTATATTCTATTAGGCAATCTGATATTGCTGAATAAAACCAGGCTACAGTTGTGTTTTTCTCCAGCAATTTTGGGTGGTTTAGCAAAACATTATACACTTCCTACAAATGCTGTTATTTATTTTTATAATGGTTAAATTGCTGTGTAGTCTGCTTGGCTTCCTTCCTTTCTTCCTTGCTAAAATTAGTTGTTCATGCCACAATCCATCACCTCCATCCTTCCTGAACCCTATAGTGAAAGCAGGTTTGGATTTTAATTCTCCTCTAAACCAATATTTGATGCTTATCCTTTTTGAGTGTCAGCTATTTTCCAAGATCATGAATACACAATCCTTTCCACTTCTTCATTTATACCTTAGATCCAGTGAATCAAAAGATTTACAAACTCAGCTCCCATGTCTCATCTGACAGTTTACAGATCCACCCCTGAACACCAGGTAGTTTTGTCCTAACAAAACTGTCCTTCACATGTCAAGGATCTTCTTGAGGATGTTAAGATTACTCCTCAAACCCAGAAAAATCTAAAAAGAACTCACAATTCCCTTCTGAATGTCTTTCATCCTTTTGCAGGCACAATGAATAAGGTGCAGTGACTACAGCATTCATTTCACTGTTTCTGACACTGGCTTGTCCTTGAGTCCTCAGATTGAGGTTATGCCTAAGTCTTGTAAATTCTTTTTGTACACCACCACCAAGAGGTGTTATTCTCTTATGTATCTAATACTTGCTCTTCAGGTAGTCATTTCATCACTATAAATGATTCTATACATATAAATGATTCTTTCTCCTGAAAAGGATGTTCCTGACCTTTTCATACAAAATCTAAGTGCTATTTCAAAATTAGGTTTTTTCCTGTGTTATAACATCTTGGTCCTCTTTGCATCTTTCCTCCGCTGTAGTACATCAAGTAGATACTACTGACCTTACCCTTCCAAATTTTTTATAACAAAATCCATTTATGTTCACCATTTCTCATCCAAAATCGAGGTCAGATTACAGCTTCCACTGCCAGACATGCTTGTTGCTTAATCATTATATTTTACATTTTAAACTTCTGCCCTTGTGTTTATATTCACTTTCCACTTGAAATGTGAAGGATCTTTCCACTAATACCTGCAACATGAAAATCACTACTCTTCTCCAAGTACCTGCTTAAAAACTTTTCCCCATTGTGATACTTACTGAATATTGAAAACAATTTAGATACAATGACCCTCATCCCTCTTTGTGATCACTGCTGTCCTGTTGTCTCTGCACATGGGTCTTCCAGACACTTGTGTTGCTTTACAGAAGCAGAAACCTTTTACTCTGTGCTATGGACAGAACAGAACATTTCTTTGTAACATTTTTCTGGCATTGCAATAATACTGGCAGTAATAATAATAACAAATAAAATGTAAACCAGAAGATTTGTGAGCTGGAAAAGAACTAACTCAGCTGAAGAACTCATTCACAAGATATTGCTCTATTCATTGAGCTTGAACTAAGTAATAGTTAATCTCTGCATTGAGACAAACTGTGTGTTTTTTCTATTTAGGTTTCTCAGAATTCCATTGTCAAGAAGTTGGATATGATGCAAAAGGAAGACTGAGGACGGACCACATTTCTCTAGGAGCTGTTCTGAGAGAGTATGGTAAAAGCCATTTCACGATTCTTCAAGTAAGCAATTACTGATAACAAAGCTGGAGGAACAATAAATCTGTATGGAACAGGAGTAATTTTGGTATTGGGATGGGTGATGTTCGCCAAAATAAGGAGCATTCAGGAGAATTAACTCAGTTTCCAACTGCACTATCCTCTCTTTTATACACATATGAAATCTGATATAAGAGTGAACAGCATTTTCTCTTAAATGAAAACAGCCTGTAGGGAACAGGGCTTGTTTGGTTTACATTTTTTAGCTGTGACTTTACTTGTGAGACACTGTGGCTTCGACAACTGCATTATTACTAATGTCATCTGGAAATTTTTATATCTTTAGCCTGACAAGGTTATTTCTGCATTATTTTTATTTTTTTCCAAAACCTAAGAAAACTCTAAGATAAGGGTGATAATTAAGATCTTACATAAAACAACAGGAGAAAATTTCCTGGAACAGTAATTTCAAGACAGGAAATGAATGTGAGGAGTGTTATGGTACATCTTCCATACTAACATGGTACTAAGGAAAATAACATCATAAAGTGGAAAAGGTATAGATGAAATAAAACTAGAATAGTTGACTATCATGAATTACAGTGCTATAGTAGCTAAACACTGCAGCAACTAGCAAATGAATGTTGCCTTGTATTCCATTTAGATTTTGGAAATTGATATTTAATTTGGAAAGAAAAAAAGAAAATTATTATTAACCTGAACTATTTGCATTCTCAAAAGTAAAATATGCATTTATTTTTTTTAAATATATGTGTTTCCAAAAGCCATCAGGTCAAAGTAGGAAAAAAAATACAATGGGCAAAAAAGAGCTTTGGTTACATTTTTTCATGCTGTATGTAACAAAGACCAAAAAACAAGGAAAGTCTCTGGAATTGGTAAGACCCCTTAGAGACTGGGAACTGGTACAATTACACCAGTCCCATTTTCTTTGGTGCACAACACTTAGCCTGCAGAATCCTCTTACAAGACAAAAAAATTTAAACCCCAGGATACAGACTAGGGTTGCAGCAATGAGATCCATAGGCAACATTTCCTGCAGGAATTCTTCAAGAATTCCACCCCTCAAGCCTCACTTCTATTTCCCAAGGTGCTCTTCTCAGACTCAATTACACAGTGGTAATTAATTAGTGGATGAGAGGCCGGACATGGGCTGGCAAGGCGCACTCACAGCCCAGAGGTCCAACCATGTCCTGGGCTGCATCCAAAGCAGCAGGACCAGCAGGTTGAGAGAGGGGATTCTGCCCCTCTCCTCTGCTCTCACGAGCCCCACTTGGGGCACTGTGTCCAGCCCTGGGCTCCCAACATAAAAAGGATGTGGACTTTCTGGAGCAAATCCAGAGGAGGGTCACAAAGGTGCTCAGAAGGTTGGAGCACCTCTGCTATGAAGAAAGGCTGAGAAAGTTCGGGTTGTTCACCCTGGAGAAGAGAAGGTTCTGGGAGGACCTTAGCGCACCTTCCAGTACCTAAAAGGGCTTCAAAAGAGCTGGAGAGGGACTTCTCACAGGGGCATGTAGTGATAGGACAAGGGGTAATGGTTTTAAACTAAAAGAGAGTAGTTTTAGGCTAGATATAAGGACAAAGCTTTTCACAGTGAGGGTGATGAAACAATGGCACAGGTTGCCCAGAGGCCAGTGGCCTAGGAGCAGAAAGGCATTGAGATATACCAAGTGCTGGTCACGATTCCAAGAAATACCCATCTTTCTTAAGTGGAGACTATTTTTAGACAAGTGTGTAGCAATATTACACAATGCAGGGCAAAAGGAAAATTTAACAGCCTGCGTATCAGAATGAAAATATATGTAAATCAGGATTAAAGTATATGTAAATCAGAATTAAAGCTCAGGCCCTTTACAGGTATCTTCAAGCTCATGTTCTGAAGAACTGCATTGATCTTGAGCTCTCAGGTTCCCTGAGCTACCAGAAGCTCTCCAAGAGCTGTCTACATTAATTGTGTATATAGGAGCTAAGGCCTTATTGGCTCCTTGCCTGAGACTGGAGCATTAAATCCCACACACTGAAAGAGGTCATAGATCTCACACCCAACACTGTCCTCGCAGCAAAATCAATTCCAAGCTCCCCTCACAGAATCTATTAACACTAGAGTAACCTATTAAACCATAAACCCAGAACCCATTAACTCTAAAAGATAACACTAAAATAAAGAGAAAATTAAGCTTGATTACAAGACTTACCTTCCACAATGGGGTACAAGGAAGCAAGCAACACTTCTGTGTCCAAGGCAGTTCATTTCCCACGGCACTCGTATGCCCAAAGGCAAACACAAACCACATAGAGTTGTGCTTAACAGAGAGAAGCACCAGACTGTGAAATTCTGCTCTTGAAATAGCCATTCTTGTTTTGTACTGCATACTCTATCTTCAAGTGCAGGCCAGAGGAATTTTTGACACAAATAAAATTAACTGCTGGGATTTTTTTTTTCTCAAAAAAGAGCTCCTGCAGCTCGTGCACTGAAAACCCTAGCGGGAAATACAACCTAAAAGCAGCACAGTCAGCAAATATCCAAATAGTCAGGGTAAAACCAAGAAAGAAGAAACTATTTAGATGTAGTTTTATGAGCTATACCTGCCGAAGTTCCCACATCAGGTTTCATGGGTTTATGCTCATATTTTCCTATAGAAGGTATTTTCTCCTTTCCCAGTAAAGAGGCTGCGCTGCCATCAGAGGAAATCAACCAGACAGAGTACTGTCCCTATAGTCAAGCTCACTCTGAAGTCAGACTAAAAAAATTACTTTGATTGATTGGCTCAGTAATTTCTCCCATTTAGCTCATAATAAAAATAGGTAATGCAAAGTTCCATTGTTCCTTGTGGTTGCTGAGCTGATAAAGTTTAGAGTATTGGTATGTTTACAAATCTCTGTAACAAATGGCTTTACCTACAATCTGGTTTGCATGAAGTGTTCAGGTATCAGTGTTAAACATGTCTAAAGATATACTTTGGGGTTTTTTACTTTAATGCTAACCTTTGCCACTGTGAGTTGATTCTTATGTTTCTGTGTATCATTCTGTGTGAGAAATTAATGCAAATATCTGATTGGATCAAAACTCAATTGTTTGTTATGTGCTTTGCACTTAATGGGACTTCATCATCATTAAACAAAAAATATACACTCTGGGTCTAATTCTGATCAGCACAAAATTTTCAACTGTGAAATTAGGTTTAGGCTCAGAAGTTAAAGGAAGCCAGATCCCCCAGGCACTGGGAGGGGATCTATCCCTTCTTCCTTAGCAGCCACTTAGAAATGGCAGGCAAGAGAATCACCCATGGGACTGCTGAAGTGTGCTCACGTCATTGCTCTGATGAGCTCTGGTCTCCAGCACAGGAAAGGAGCAAATTGCTGCCTTATCTTACTGCCTCGTGTCATCATCCTTCCTTGTATTGTGACTGGACTCACCCACACGTCATCCAGACATGGGAGCCATCTCCTCTGGCAGGAACATGAGGGATTAGTTGCCTGCCTGGCATCTGTATACCAGATGAGGAAAAATAAAAGTTTCAGCTCACCTGTGGCTGAGCAGATGTTTTTGGCTTCACACCACTACAACTCACATGTGCTGCTACCTCACGAGTTGATATGTCTATGACAACACCACATACTTCAATTGCCAGACTTTCTCATGGGCTTACAAGGGATTTTCTCATATGGGAAAATTTACAAACTAGTGTAAACATCCCAGCTGTACAGGCCTCTGGTTGCATTTCCATCTGTCAAAACTCTAGAAGTCTCTAATGCATCTGGCAAACAATCACACTTACAAATCCAATATGAAAGTGAAAATCTTCCAGGGCTACAAGACCTACTTCTATGCTTTGACCAAAACAAATCTTCTTAAAAAAATAACACATAGGTTCTTGAATTGAAAAAAAAATTAAATGTTTTATAACATCACAGTAATTGTCTCTAAATAAAAATCAAGGGTTGATGTTTTGCCTTGTGTTGTATGTGGTGAAGATGATGCTGGTTATTCCAATACAGGAGATCCAGACACTCTGCTTAACTCAAGAGATTTTCCTTGCAAGAGAGTTTCCTGCAGAAGACAAGAGTTTTCTGTAAGAATAGGTCTGTCTGTGAGAAGCTATCATGCTCTCAGCAGTGGTCTGATGGAGAAAAACCCTTGCTAAAGGGAAACTGAGCCCTGCTAAGAAGACAGTGAGAGAGTCATTTCAACATTCAGCACTGATTCATCTTAGTCTTGACCGGTATCTGATAAACTATGAACAGCCTATGATACATCTTAACACTCTAATCACTTTCACTCATTATATTTGTTCAGATCACACATAGAGAAACAGATGTGACAAAATTAAACACTAAAAACCCTACTTAGACTTGCAACTGGAAACTCAGAACTCAAATAAACACTACACATCCTTTTTCAGAATTTTGGGGGTTCACAGAAGTACTTTTAATCTTGGTTTTGTTCATTACTGGAAAGTATACACTCCAGTGTAGTCCAGAACTCATTCTCTTCTTCTTCTGATTTCCACTGTTTTTTCTAAACTCTCTTCTCATACTCTGTGATCTGTTTAGCTCTCCCCTCTGCTTTCGACTTTATCCTCAGTAGAAAAACATGAAACACTTGTTACAAAATTGGCCTGTTCAATCCACCTACATAACAAGTTCGTGACACTTTCTATATTCTTATGAAACAGTATTTTAACCATGGTCTATTTTCAACATATCTGACTTTTGGTATCCATTCCTTTCATCCCTCTTTCCTTTTCCTCTATGTACAAGGCACACCCTGATAACCAATTTCTATCCTCTATCTCTAAGTGTTGTTATTTGTTCTCATAATTTTACAACAACTTAGATAACAGAGGTTTTTTGGCAATCTGAAATCTAATGTACATAAAATTGAAAAGGGAGTAACATACAACGGAAGAGGAAAATTACTTAAAAGGCAAGCTCCCAATAAAACCACCTCGGAATGTGCCATGCTAGTGTGCCAATGAACTGTAGAGCAGACCATGGCCATTAGTATTTAACAAAGAGTTATAAAAATTCCTGTAATATAAGAGCTCCAATCCAACCACTTACTTTTATCCAGTACTCAGATTAACTTTTCATCTGAGTCAAACCTGTCTTTTTCCCCCTGTGCTTTCCAGAGTTAGCAACCACTTCCAACTAATCCCATGCAAACACTCCAGATCAACAGTCATATATCATTAGGTGTAACAGGAATTTTTTGCTTCCACACTACAAACTGGCAGCTTCAGTAAAGCTAACTAGAAGTACAACATTAATTATTGGATGTCTCCTTCTGACAAGAAGAAGAAACCTTCAGTAAGTAGCTCACCAAATGGCTGATTTAGGCTCATAAACAGTGAAAGAGCTATCACAAAAGGAATAGTGAAGTTCAGATGTCTCTTGAAAAGTGTTCCCAAGCAAGCAAAAAGAATATGACTTTATTTGCATCTTCAACACAGCTTTTCATTCCTTTTATCCTCCTGTCTCCTCCTTGAAGCTAAGCCTTTTGTCTACCCAAAACCAAGGGAAGAGACTTGGAGACTGGCTTCTCTTTGAGTTCTCACATTCAGCCCACAGATAAATCACAGCACTTTTTTTTCTATGACATTTCCTGCCCCAAAGAGCCAGCCAAATATCCTATCCACATTCTCATTGAGTATTGCAACATCCTTTCAACAGGAGCTGTCAGGTACAGTCTTGTCTTGCCCCAGTTCACCTAGAAAGCAGCTGAAAAGATCAACTCTCTCAGCTTTTCTCCACCACATCTTTTCCTTGTTGGGCCCCACACAAAACTGAGGTTCTTAATTCTACCTTTCAAGGCCTTCCTGACTTCTGCCTATCTGTCTCCCAGCACCATTCAGTCTGTTCATCACCACTGTTCTTCTCAGGAAGGCACCCCTTTTAAAAACTCATGCTTACAAGGAGTATCCATTAAACAGGAGCAAAAAACATTCTGTTGTCCTTTTCCAAGGACACACAACCCTTTTTCCAAGGTACACAGTTAAAAATATGCCTCCCTACCTTCTTCCAACTGCTTGGACATTCCTGTTGCCCCATGCTTTACAGCCAGTGCATAGACTGTATAGGATAGGGTTGAGGATGTTTGTAGGCACCACATGTTTACACAGCACCAGCCACAACAGAGGTCTTTATCCATCAGCACAGTTCCTGGACACTCTGACAATAAACAATCACTAACAGCATGTCCAGCAGACAGGCTGCTTGATCCAGGCTGTGAATACTGAATCCCTCCCCAGCACAGCACAGATTTCACAGCTGCTCTCCTTCCAGCTCAGTGCCCCTGAGGAGGATGTTCCTAGCATTCCCAACACTCAGCCCCACTCCCACCCATCTCACAGGAGCAGCCAAAGCTGTGAGTGACCAAGCTCCCTGGGCAGCTGGGGACTTGGAGCAGAACACTGTACTGATGCACCCCAGCTTCTAAGAAGGCCCCTTCCTGGCTGAGTGGGTGTCTGGATCCCTGGTGCTTGTGGTGAGGAAGGGAAATCATGACAGCAGCCCCAGAAAGTGATTCATGGCTTCCCAGGAAGCACTTTCCTGTTGAGACGACTGTGCTCACTGTCCTACCCACACTCTGCTGACAGACTGCAGCAAGTTCAAAGGGTCAGAGACCTCACAGCAGATGCTGAGGGAAGGGAACCGGCATAGCCCATTTCAAGAACGTCACCAAAGAGAAGGAAGAGTGATGCTACCACACCACACTGCGATGGGAATGGGGAGAAGGGGGGCAGGGCTCCTCTTGGGGAGGACCACCTGCCAGTTTTCTAAATTCATGAAGAACTAAGTCAAAGTTAAAAATTTTATCTCCCTGCTAGCAGAAAGTAATGAAAAAGCCTCTGTACTTGGGAGAGGGCCCTGCTGGGGTTCATTGTTCCTCTTCCAATTGCAAAGGCTGAGCACAGGTAAGGGTGAAAAATACTGCAGGGTAGCAGAGAACTGGAGAAAATTCAGGAGCCACCTATCTCCCTCAGGGAGCAACAGTCCCTGGCACAAGCATCATTACCTTGGCTGCCTCAGGCCCCTATGGAAACAGAGAAAACCATGTAATTCTGGATGCTGGCAGGAAATTGTAGAGATCACCTAGTCCAGCCCTCTGCTCACAGCAGAGCTAGATTCAAATAGCACTCATAGACCTCAGGGAACTCCCATCTCTGTGCCAGCCTCAGAGAGCTGATGGGTTTCAGGGCCATAGCTGAAGTCAGATGTTTGTAGCAACTGAAACAGAAGGTGTCATTAACCAGGCTGAACACTCCTCATGGATGTTCACAGAGCCATAATCAAAGGGACTCCACCATACACACACATTTTGGCCTCCACCCTCCTGCTTTCTCTGCATCTTTGGCAAGATGCAGTTCACTCTCTGCTGGAAAGCTGAGCAGCCTTTTCATCTGTGTGCAAGAATGAAAAGACAAAGTGCCAAGAGCCATTTGTACAATGAAGACATTGTGTCACAGACTTCATCATTATCTGTGCTGCTCATGAAGGAAGGAGATCAAAACCCTCAGTATGGGAAGCATTTGAGTTGACATTCAAGTACAAATAGCTTTGCTTTATTAGACTTTCTGCCACCAGAAGTGATTACATCAGTCAGAATTTGAACACACTCTGACCTAGATTTTCAGAAGCCCATAAAGAGGACATCCCAATCCACTTTCACAGATATGTATCTGTGTGTCTGTAACACACACTGAAGTGCTGTTCTAATTGTTAAAAAATGAAGTAAGTATTAAAAGTCAACACATAAAGACAGTAGGTTGAGAGCTGGACTTTGGGTGAGGATGGAAAGAATCTAAGGAGAGAGCGAGAGCAGTAGAATTTTTTCTCTTTCCATAGAAACCTCTGGCTATTTATATTTTATATCACTGTTTGACTATCAGCAGGAATGTTGTAAGCCAGTTGACCCAACAAAGTCAGTTAATTTCCTGGTCCTGCTGGTAGGTTTGTTATTAGCCAGTGTCTATCAATGTTTGGGAAATGAGTCATCTCATACTTATTATCAGTAATATGTTGTTTTTCCTTGTCATTATTTCTAAGTTCATCTCAAAAGCAGAGTACAATGGAAACCTTACAGTCTTCTATTGCTTCTTTTGGGAAGATACTGGCACACCTGGGCCTTGTGTCAGGTCCAATCAGAGATCTACTGCTGTCCAACAATGATTTATGGTACAATACATTACTGTGGAGCCATAAAAAAGCCATATTTCTTATGTATATAGAAAATTATCAAAATTTTCTCCAGGAAGCAATAAGTCAGAGTTTTACAGTGGCAAGGAACTTACAGTTTTTAACAGAGAGGACAAATAAGATGATGGTGCTGATGTATTTTATTTAACAACTTATCCTCCTTTAAGTTTTTAATATATAAGAGGAATGTTTCTAATTAAGCTGAATTGGTAGGGAATGCATCTCTAACCCTTAAATGAGAAAATGCTTCTATAAGCACTCAAAAATTACTCACTGTTGCAATATACTTTCATTTTCCTCCTTGTGGGCATCCATGTCATAAAGACAAGTTTGTCTCCAGAAATTTAGCAATAAGTGATTCTAATGAAATGTTACAAGCCTCCTCACCAGCCCCTCTGGGGATCCAGCAGCTCACCTTAAACCATCTTCCTTCCTCATAAATCACATCCGACAGCCCTGCTATTCCAGCCTCTTTTCCTCTGCACTGTGCTCATTTCTTCTCCTTGTTCCTGATTTCTTTCAGCTCCACTTCACCATGGTTCAGTTGGTTTCTCAACTAAAAAAGGAATTTGTCTCTTTCCTCTTTAAAGAAAATAGTAATATCTAAAGCTACTCAATTTGCCTTCACAGAAGCTTGTTGGGTTTTTTTCCCCCTCCCTTTCTTTTATTTTCGGGCTAGGGTATTTTTGTTTGTAAATAAAATAAAAGACAATGATGCCAGAACACACTGTCTTCCTTCAGTGTAACATTCAAAACATCTTTTAAACTTGCAGAGCACCATTAGGAGTCTCAGCTCTGTTCCTGGCTGTGTTTTTTGCAGAAAGCAGTGTCCCTGGCTGCTCAACTCCACATGACTTTTAAGTCCTTTGAAATACAGGCCACCCTCCACTTCAGCCCCTTTCCAACAGGCTGAAGTCCTACATCTCTTTAATCGAGCCCTGCCCAGCATGATCCTGAAGGATTCTTTGCTCAGTCTCATTCTTGTTTGTGGGATACATAATTAGGGATTACACTGGCCTTCAGCAAAGAACAGAGTTCAACAAAAGAGCTTTGTAGCCCACACTCATACAAGCTTTAGTGACCTCTTCAATAAAGAACTAATAATTAGCCCAGTTCTGAATTACATGTGATATTTTCTATAGGATCTAGCACCCATGGTTATGACTCCTGTCAAGTTAAAAGACATGAAATCAGAACAGGATTTAAGCCATTTAAACAAGCAGAAATTAAATTGCTTTGTATGTGGCAAAATAATTATGGGGTATGAAATAACCCACAGCAATTAGGGTGAAGAAACCTCAGAGTGTCAGTAAAGTAAACACACAGGGATGACTCAGCTGCAAGCTGCAGAACTGCCAACTGCTTCCAGGAGTGTGGAGATGCAGGGTTTTACTCACACTGTTAGAAAACAGAAGCTGCATTTGCAGGCTTTGCTTCCAAATAATCCACAAAGCCAAAATATGTCTCAAGTAGAATGAGGGCCCAGTAGCAGGAATGCCATTATTGTCAGCATCTGCTTTATGTAAATTCAGTGTACAGAATTTGTACAGCACCTTCAAAGTCCACTGCATTCTTCATTCCCTCCTGACATCAAATCATCCAAGTAAATTAAAATATTAAAATACCCAATAAACAATAATAGACACAGTCAGTAGTGCAACTAGGAAGAGCTTACGAGGTTTAGATGAAGTATGCATAATAATATGCAAAAAATAGATGTTTTGTGTGCATTCCTAGTTGTTATACAATACCAAAAGGTAAGTCAGAGTTAAGACATGTAAAGAAACAAAGGAAAACACTTTTTTTTAATTGAAATACAAGAACATATCCTTCAGAGATGATGTCATGCATTAAATGATCACATAGAAGCTAGACAATTTTCTTCAGAAAAAAACTAAATTTTTGTTGAAAATATGTATATTTGGACTATTAAAAACTATTTGGAAATTTCGATTATTTCCGCTTGAGGGGAAGATCAAATTTTAAAAGCAACAATTACATACGATTCATTTCCATTTTTCAATATCAAATGCTTTCAATTTTGTTTTCAAACTAAATTTAGAACTTTGAATTAATATAAAAATTTCAAACGTCAAGAAAGAGATCATGCAACATTCCTTCTTAAAAACGGAACTTAAAATATCCCTCTTGGCTTGATTCCATACGACTGTTTTTCCAAGTGAGGCCACTAGCGTCACAGAAAGCTCCCATTTTTAGTGTTAGGCTGCGTGCAGCTGTTTCCAGACAGCTCTGCACATCTGGGCACCTTCCCCACGCGCTCGCTGGGAGAGGGGGGCCAAGGATCTGCCCCTGCGGGGACAGTGGGGACAGCAGAGCACCGCGCCCGGAGCCTGTCCCCAGTGCCAGCTCCTCGGGCTGTGACACTGCTCCCTGCGGCCACCGCCGGCTCCCGAGCTCGAGGTGCGAGCAGCAGAAGTGGAGAGCAGGGGCGTGAGAGTAGTGCCAGCCTGTGGAACTCGTCATTAGGAGAGATATGGAGGTGGTATGGATGATGGTATACAGGCTGAAATAAGATTAAAACTATAGAGGTGGGGAAAAAGAAAAATCGAAACAGAGAAAACCCAGAAAAACCCAGAAAGTACTGAATTTTACTGATTTGAACAAGTGCTTTTGAAATAAAGTCCCAGAGCTTTGCATCCCAATTAAATCACAGTGTCTGTTTGCACTTTCTGTTTTCAGAATTTTCAGAAATTTCATTTTCAGAATGAGCTTTAGATAAATGTAATTTAATCTAAATTCTTATTTTAGACAAATGTAGTTTATCTAATTCCTTGAAGATTATTTGCATGCCACTAAGCTGATACATCCCAGTACTGAGCAGTTTTAATTGCTCAGTCTTCAGCTCACCTGACCAGGAAAGGAGCAAGAAGACTGGTTGTCTATTTCTGTAACACTTACAGAAAGAGGTCACAGTGGATGCTAGGCACATTTTGTGATAAATTTGCAGCTTCACTGTCTAGTCAGAAAGCAGGTCCATCACTAGGGGAAACACTTGTGAGTTTCTTTCTTCTCAATCTTTTGTCTGCACCACTTACTTTTCATACACAAGTAGGAACATTCTTCATTACACTCCTGGGCCATCACATCATTAGCATTGCTCAGCCCTCTTCAAAGCTGAATCCTTTCTTTCCCACCTTGGCCAGCCTGCATCCTATAAAGTAAAAGAGATGAAGGCAGTACCAGCTGAACACATTCTGTACAAATCTCTGGTGAGGATTAAGCATCTGTGTTGCTCTTTGCTTCTTGGCAAACCACTAATTAACATTTTCAATCAAACAAAGTCTAATCACCTAGCAGGCAAAGTAAAGTTTGGAACCGGTTACAGTTGTGCCTATCTCCAAGAAAATATTTAAATTTTCCCTATTTTCAGGAAAAAAAGTTCCAAAATGTTATATCCAAAAATTTTAAAAAGTATAAATTCATGCTTGAGCCTTTTTTTTTTTTTTTCAAAGAAGAGTGACAGTGGCTAGCAATAGGATTCCCAAAATCATGAGAGATGAAAGGCTTTGACAGACATTGCCTTTTTTCTTCAATGTGTGATTAGAAGAGTTGTGAACTAGCATCATTTCTGACTCCTCTCAGTTTTCATTTCCTCAAAAGGAGGTCTGAGAGTAAAGTTGACCAAGAACCAGAAAGCTTTTGGAGGTAAAATTAGTATTGCAGAGTGACATGGCATCAGGAGAAAATGCAAGTTAGGGAGGAAAAACATTCAAGAGAAAGGGAACTATAAGTACAAAAATATCAATATTCAACAGAGAGGGATTCTCCTTGCTGCAGAGATAGTTAACTTCAGCCAGTTTCTGCAGTAGTTATGTTCACAGATTTTTCTCTACTACCTTTTTAATGCTGCTTGAGGTCTAACCCAGGACTTCACGTGAACAGGAAACTCCCACATTGCCACAAGAAAAATTCTGCTCTCTCTGTGTTCAAAGACTGTTATTCCCCTTTTGCATTACCAAGTTGAGAAAACCCCAGCAAACATTTTAGATCCTTGTATTTTTGAGTAAGCTTTTCCCCCACCCTTCCAGATTCAGTTGTTCATTTTGGCTCACGGGAAACATTGCTGAAGTCTTCATCAGCACTTCCTTTTTCTTAAAGTAGAGGTTTAAACTTCATCTTGACAAGCTGCAAGCCAAAACCAAGCTTCTACCTGGTGGAAAGGATTAGGGCCTACTCAAAACGTTGGGGGGGAACCCCCAAAACCTTCTATTCCAGATGCAAAACTACTTGTATGAGCCAGGATGGCATGACTCAGATCAATGCAATACCTGCAGGCAGTGCAGAATGCTTTCAGAGTATTGCTCAAACAAAGTCAGCACAGCTTGTCCCAACCAATCTCCAAAAGACATTTCTGGAATCAGAAACACGATGCTTTAGCTGTCACTTGGTCAAGATGATACCAAAATGTGAGAGAGAAACTATATTTTAAAAGAAAAAAAAAAGAAAAAAGAAAAGAAGAAAGAGAAACAGCTGGAGCTTTCGTTTCCAGATACACTACAGAATTTGTTCCCCCTTTGAGAAAGTACTAGAAATGTAGAAACATGAGAAGGGGAAAGGGAGTATTGGGAAAGCACTGGAACCACCCTGTGCAAGGGTTTCTGCAGGTGGGGATGCAAAACTGGGAGTGCTGAGCTGGATGAGGTGAGGGCTGGTAATTTTCAAAGACACAAAAAAGAAATTTGCAATTTCTAAGGAAATTCTTCCCATTGATTTCATATCCAGTTAATGTGGAGTACATTTCTTCTTGCAAAAGATTACTTAATTTGATAATGTCTCTACTCCCAAAATTTATATCAGCTTACATTATTATCATGCAATCTTGTGTCTTAAACACATCTAAACTAGTAAAATTAAAAAGGATTTGATTGCACTAGGAGAAAGATATAAAATAATGATATCAGAAACAGCTTTTTGGTAAGAGATTATTAAAACCACAGAAAGTTAAACATCCATGCAATTAAATCACGTGATTCATGTGCCTTCACTTAGAACTGCTGACATTCTGTGGGGAAGCTTCATTGTCTACAATGGTCAGTAGTAAAGCAGCGTGGGCTCTGAAGCCACCTCCTAGGATTCATTCCATGCTTCCTACCACTCACTTTTCCCTGTGACCAGTCTGCCACCACTGCCTCTCCTACAGCACTGACCAAGAGCTGCTCTCCCTTTTCACAAGTAGGAGTCACAGCCCTGGAGTTCACCTTCCTGTGAAGAAGTGTGACACTGATGAGGTTGTCATCAGGTCTCTTCTGCAGAACTGCTCACTGGGGATCATCCAGAGGTTCTTGATTTTGTCACTCTTTTCAGTGAAAAATAAGGGGTGGTTCAAATCAAAGAAACTGCTTGTGAGCTGTAAATCCTTGTTTCCTGTGCATTATTGACTTTATGAGTTAAACACTACAACCACAAAAACCACAGAATTTCTTCCAGGTCCTCCTTGATGCAGCAGTATCTGCAACTACCTTCCAGGCTTATTGTCCCACAAAATCCTCATTCCTGTCCCAAGTCCCCAGAGCTCCCCTCACACACAGACTCCCAGAACATCTCTCTTGTATCTTGCTCGGCCTTAAGCTGAGGAACAGACAGTACAGGCTGCAGTGCATGTTTGTGCAGGGCTGGCACATTGCTTTCACACAGAGTGAACCGGGGTCACTTCCTCCCCTAAACAGTCAAAATGGTGCAAATACCTCCTGCTTCTGCCCAGCTAGTGATTTCCACAAAATGTGAGAGCACTTAATATCTTGGGACCGCTCCTGGTCGGTCCAATTGTGCTGAGTTGTGTAACAAGCCAACAAATTACTGGAAGACTCTGACATAAGCTGCGGTTGCGTAACTTGTTTCCTTCTGAAACTGAGTGAAAAACGACACTCTCACTACCACACAAGTTTCAGCTGTCTTGTTCTCTGGCAGCAGTTCTTTACCTGGGGGGAGAACCCTTAGGTTTCTCCTCAGAGTGAGCATGCATGCCCGTATCTCCCCATCACTGCTCCCTCATGGTCCTTTCTGCAGATGTCTGTCTCTAACTACCACCCATGACTGGTTTGATGTCATCTCCAGCTTTCTTACACCACATTGCAGAACACTTTGTATGCCATAGTTTTTTACATATATGTAAATACCAAAAGATAAAAGTAATGGGGAATTCACATGTATATTAAAAAATAATATTCATATGTTTATGTTTGCATAGAGAAATAAAATGGAAATATATGTGCAGTATCATGAGCTGGACAATCACCAGAAGTGCCACACATCCATTTCTATCAGTCTCACCCTGGAAGTCCCACTCATGCAGAATGAAATGCAGGTGTACCCTGAAAGCCACTGTCAAAGGTAGTTGAACAGATACCATCTACCTTGGTGTGACTTAAGTCCAAATTTGAATCCTGCTGTTTTTCTTATGCCACTGTCTGTAATTTTTACCTTAAAAGGCAGAAGTACCTTAAGGATAGAGCTGTAACAGCATAATAGAAATCTCTTACAACAGTGGATTTCATGTACATTGTCAGAAGCAAAACAAACTTCTCCTGCTCCTTGTCGCAGCCAATTAGGAGCTTAGTAGGTGTTACATCTACATTAAATAATCAAGATTTGTAATAACAGTGCTAGGAAATAAATAAATAAATAAATAAGCCCCATTACTTGTTTTGTTTAAGTATTAATGCTTTGTAGGTAACAGACACACATCAGCTTTTCAAGTATCTGAAAGGACCAGTTACTGCAAAGTCAAACTTAGATGTCTGTAATGAGAAAGCTTTGATTAAATTCCTCTAACAAAGAAGTAAATGCAGTTTCCACAAAATACACATTATAGATTTCTTCAGTCTTGATTTGAAGCTTCATTCTAGCTACCAGAACTAAGTAACTTCTGAATGCAGAAGGTCCACTCTATGACTTTAGCCTCTTGGGAGATAGATTTTTTTCCTCTATAGCATCTAGATTTTTGTCAGAGTTTCAAAATAATATTATAAAAAAATAATAGTAATAATATTTGCAGTTAGCACAAATTCAAGGATCTAGCAAGATGGCTAACTTCTAGAAACAGGACTGACGCCAGTACATGAGCACTAATTTATCCCACTACCCTATGATTAAGGGGTCTAAAAGAAAAGCAGCGAAGCAGTAAGCTGAAGTTCAATAGACAAAGGAAATAAAACAGAGAATCAGCTTGTTGTGCTGCTATGGCTGAGTGCATGTGCCTTTCCACATTTTACATGCTCTGCTCTTTTGTTATCTGTCCTTAGCTTTCAGAGTTTAACAGTGCTCTTCTGCAAGCTGTGCCAAGTGCAGAGGGAAATGAAATTCCTTCTTCTGAAAAATGGTTCAATTACTCAAGATACAAATCTGAGTCACAAAAAGAGGAGGGAAAAAAAAGCATACAGCATATTGGCTAAACTATGCAATTAATCTCCAGAAAGAAAAGGACGTAGAGCAGTAGGCACAGAGCCCAGGTTTAACGGGGTGGGAAGTGGAGGTCAGTTAGGAGCACAGCATCAGGATTTGCAAGGAAGCAAATAAAATAGTAAACTCTCAGTCATGGTACTGCCACAGAGTGTTGCTACATAGACTTGTTACCCACTTGCCAGTTGCAAGGTCCAAGCTAGCGATTTTGCTTCAGCTTTCTGGTTTAGGAAATAGGCCAGGTAGATAAAATGGAGATGTCATAAACTGGAAAAGCAATTTCCCACAGGTGAGTCACAAGAAGCATCAGACAAGCTGAATCAGTGATGAGCCATGGCTATGGGAGCAGTGAAAGGACACTGGAAACAATTAAACCCACAGAACAATTACATAATCTTTTGCTCTCCTCACCACTGTACTACCAAAGCTCATAAGCCATTACTAACTTTGCTGGAGCTCTAACTTCAGGTTACACCTGATGGCAGCAGAATTGCTGCTGACCAGAAAATCTGACACCCTCAAAGGCTGCAGACACGCTGCAGCTGTGTGTGCACGGCCCTGCTGGAGCCCCTTCCCCTCACACGGCTCCCTGTGTGCCCGGCCTCCTCACCACAGCCCCGGGAGGCCACAGCAGGCCCCCGGCTTCCTCACCACCACAGCAGCAGAGTCCAGCCTGATTCAGGTCACTTCAGGGAGCACAAGGAGCCAAAGCAAGACCTCCCTGGACTAGAGAACAGATAAGTCTTCTCTCCTACTCCTCTGAGCTGAGCTCAAATAGGCTCTAGGGAGGCAAGTGGGGAGGCTGAGGCTCTCCCACCCCCAGGGGAAAGATTTTGAGAGTAAACACTTGCCAGCCTGCCTGGAGCTGAATAGAGACGGGCCAGACCAAGAGCTTGGCCTCAGACGTGGTTTTCAGGACAGGTTGTGAGGGGTAAGCCTGCATTTGCTGCAGGACTTGTGCATGCAATGGATTCTCAAGTGCACCTGGGAGTGGTCATCCGAGTGCCCAAGGGATAAAACGTGGCAAACCTGGCAAAGCAGCTGGCAGGATTCAGCATTTCCCTGGAGGATGAGGGGAGGTTGTCAGCAGCTGCTCAGGAGAGTATTTTGTCATTACCAGGGAAGGAGAACACCAGTGGAGATTGTGGGGATAAAAACAGAGGGGAAGGCAACTGGTGGGTGTTTTCTATAAGCTCAGCTGAGAAGGGCACTTCTGATCTTACAGGTTTTGGAAGTTGCAAGTGTCAGGGGAGCTGCTTGTGCAGTTTTAAATCATTCCATTTCCCAAGTTCATTTGTCTAGAGAGCTTGACAAATTCCACTGTCTCAGCTATTTAGACTAGTTCCGGAAGTTTTGTAAATAAATCCCTTAAAGGAGGTATTTAAAGGAAATTACCCATGTGTGTTGCTTCTTAGGGGTGTAATTTTTCACAGCTGCTGTGAATGGCTGAAAAGGTGTGTAAAGAGACACCAACAAAATTTCTAGCAGTGCTTTTTCATATTCTTTTGATAAACAGGGTGCATCTTGTTCATCTTAAAAACAGTTTTTATGTGGCTTATCCTAGACTTTGGACTACTTAATTCCCTGAATTGTTTGCTGCTTAGTTCTGAGGACAAATAAAAATATGTGCCATCTAAATTCTCCCTGGAAGCACAGGTAGCCCTGTATTTCCCATCCCTTTAAATCACATATCTGTAGTATTGAAGTCTCTCTCAATAGACTGAAACCCAAGCAGTCAGTTTCTGCCTGTCTGGCGTACTAATCACCCCCTTTGGATTGTTAGTTTTTTTATTTTCCACAAGTAAAACCTGCTATCTCAAATCTGAGTGTGGAAGAGGCACTCCAGTCCATGTGCCTGTAGATCTTTTTAACTTAGTCTTACGCTTGGTGACACAAAAATATATTTGCTTTAAGCTGTCCAAAGGTGGAGTTCCCTCTTGCAGGTCACAGTGTTTTGCTGCTGTGGGAATTTCCAGAAAGAAAGAGATAACAATAAGAAAAGGCTGTGCCTAGATGTGGAGTCTGAACCATTCCAGCAGTAAGAACCTGAGGGTTGAAGCCATCTGTGCTCTTGTGGGAAGGAGATATCAGTGCAACACTCAATCCATACCTGACAGCACTGCAAACTGCACCAAGGGACAGAAATAAAAGTGCCTTCCCATCCTCCTTTCTCTCCTTCCCCTGTGCACACCTATAGCCTCGATCACAGCAATCATTCCAGACTGGGAGACAAGGTGATTAGTAAGCTTTTAAAATCTTTTCCTTGACAAGAAAACAGTTTGAAAAGGATTAAAATCTCAGCATAATTTTCCACAGCTAAAGGGCCCTCTGCATTGGTTCTGTTCCCTTTAAAGCCTGGAATGATTATGCTGGTTAGTTTGAGGGAGAGTATGGGACTTTTTTTCAGTAAACAACTTCAAATTTCCCTAAATTAGAAACACATTTAAGTTTTGGAAAACAATTGTTTGGCGGTTGCTTTTACAAGAAAACCACGCTGCAAACCCAGCTCCAGCCTGTGCTACAAAGACCTTTCAGGTTGGATTGTACTGAGCAATGCAGGATCAGTGTCAACATTTGAGCATGCAAAGCCAGGGCTTTGACGTGGTTTACATGTAAATCCAATGGTTGGTTCACACTCCAGTCGGCCTCTCCCCTGAGGAAATCTGAATAAATCCAGTGAGAATTTGTATTTTCTGAGAGTCCAAGACAGATGATTCTTTCAGATACAGATCCATTCAAAAATTATTCCTGTTCAAAAAGGGTTGCATAGATTTGGGCAGACAATAGTGGAAGCTTAATAGTTGTGCATGAAAACAAGTTTAAGAGAAACTGAAGTGACTGCTGAGGCCACTAAGATAAAGCCACATTAGAGTGCTTCATTCCTTACAATGATATTGAGAGGCAACAGATGACAATTAAGTGTTCTGTCACCACAAATTGCTTCAAAACTAATTTAGAGACAGCACTACCCAATGAAATTCTAGTTTTTCATTTAATCCTGATAACACACTAGATTAACCAAGTCACAAAATACATTATTGATACAGATTATCTTCATAATAATAAATCACAAGAAATCATAAGAAATCATAGTTATAGACCAGAACTGTTTAGGTTTTCCCCAGTGAAGTGCTTGCAATTGATCAACATGAGGGAGGACCAAGTCTTTTCCAGCACTGAATATTGACTCAGCATTGTTCTGAGCATCCTATGCTGACTCCAAAGCACATGAGGAGCCCACTTTACAGCAGCACTGAAAACACACACACTAAGAAGAAACCTGTCCCTTTGCAGCGGTATACTCTTATCTCAAAATTGCCAAACTGGGTATTGTTTGAAAGACTCCAACTACATTTCAAGAGAAGTATAGGACTAAATTGCCAGTGAGAATTTGGGAACTCCTGCAATTCACAAGAGCAGACAAAGAGCTCAATATTTCATTTTTGCCTAAGAATTAAGATAGAGAAATGCATAAAATCTTATTTCTTTGAGCTTTATTAAATTTTGAAGATATAAAGTGGACAATAGCAGCACAAAAAAAATTTATTGTATAGCTTCAAAGGTCTCTGCAAACATCTTCTATTTACTCACAAATGACCACAGTTTAGCTTTCAGCAGATTAGATAGGAAGTCTGTGTGGAACAGCAAGTCATGTTATAAAGAGGAAGGAAGGTAGCAGAATTTTGGAAGAGGGAAAGTTGTGTTTGGTTTTCTTACATAAACCCTTACAAGTGAGTGTCATGCCTTTCCTTTTGTCTGGCAAAGATTTGCGGTAAAGACCATGGGGAAATGCAAATATAGGAAGTAACGTCTATAAAGTCCTGTTTTAAAATCTCACCACTATCAATACACAGAACTTACTGTCCCCTCATGCTCAGTGGCACAGTATATGCTGAGCTTTCAATGAAAACAGGAAAAAAAACCCAACCCTTATTTGCTTTATCTCCAGTATATGTTTTCATTGAATTGCAAAGGCCTGCAGTTATGTGTTTGTTTGGGTCTTCTGCTCATGATTTTTTCTCACATGCACAACTAAACTTAGATTAAATTAAACTGCTACAGAAAGCACTTCAAAGTACACACAACACGCAAATGGGTTCAACCCCTCAGAGTTTAGAACCTAAGTTACCTTCAAAAGTTTTGGAGAAATAGGGAAAAGGAATTATGTCATGAGGATGAAATACAGATATTTCTAGTATGGGATTCAAAAAAGCCATTCCAGACATGTATCAGTCAAATATTCATTTAACAACTTTTTTTTTTTTTTTTAAAGTATTCCAAGTTCTTGCAATAACGAGACTTTAAACTGAGGTTCCAGGTCTGATTGGCTACAGATTAGATACAGATATAACCTGGGGGAAATTCCATGTTTGTGGAAGCACATTCTTGGTGTGTGTCTGAAGTGATGCAAATGAGGATGTGAGGAGTAGGCAGGATCATTGTGCAGCACATTGCTTCCTTCCATCACCAGTTTGATCATCCTCAGTGGGTGTCAGGCTACATTGTCAATGCCAAATCATACAATCATCTCTCTTGACTTGACAACAGCAAGAATAGTTTTGCCTGCAGCTGACTAGAACTCTCTCCAGGAGAGTAAAGTATTGTATCTACTCTTAAGCTTCATACAAAAAGCAGAATAATCCCCATGAGTTTAGTTACAACCTTTCTTGTGGGTTTTGCTTATAGGCTTCCTACAGCAACCTGTAGCTGTCCTATGCAAGTACCAGTTAGCCTTACCCTTGCTTAGTCAGAGAGCCAATTGTACATGAAACAGACTGTTGTAGTGTACAGTTACAAAATATAGTGTAAGGTATAACTCCTTGAAACCACAGATTATCTTTGCCAGATGCTCAGAATTTGCCAAGCTGAATTAAGTGTGATTTCTAGGACAGAAAGGATAACTTTGGGACACCTCAAAATGGCTAAACAGCTCACAGAAAATTATTTTTGCCTCTTGCATTCGGCAGAAAAGAAAGCATATTTCCTTCTCTTTCTAGAACACACCAAGATACCTAAGATTACAACCTTCAGAAAGACTGGGGATTCTTTCTCACAGCTTAATAGATGAATGACAGATTCCAGTATTATCTCAAGCCTCAGTTTTTGCTCTTATGCATCATGTTCTTAACAAAGAAAAGAAGGGTTGGTCTTCTGTGATATCCAGAAAGCAGAGAGGGTATTTAATTACTAAGATTGCAGCATTTTGTACTGTTTATGAAGATGTTTATGAAAATTATTTCCTGTTATCAAAAAGACAGTGTGTCAAAGCGCTGTTCCCTTCATAAATTCATGTTGTTGGAGATACTAAGGGTTCTCGCTTCTACTGGACAAACAGCCTCTGTAAGGTCACACAACCCTCTAGACATAAGGACAAAGAGACTTTTGGATGATGATGTTTAAGTGTTCTTTCCACACTTCCTACATTATTTGTGCTTTCTCTGTTTCCATCATTATCCTGGGAAGTTTATTAGCAATACAGCATAGATGATTACCAGCATTAAAATGTTTTGTAGTGGACATTAGACATCTGTGTGGATCTCTGCTGAATGAGACATCAAAGCCTTGCTTATCTCTTTAAGCCTATTTTTTTCCATGTGATTTCTGTGAGATACATTTTGATCTTCTCTATGTAACCGTTCTAGCAATGCATAGACATTTTGTTCTATGTCTTAGGATCCCAAAAGATTTGATTCTATTCCCCTGAAATCTGCTTTAAAGAACCATCTACTTCATAGAAATTCTGTTTATATTCCTTGACAAGGTTTTGCATGCAAGTAACAAGTAATAGGATTGTCAAGGACAAATGCTCTCATTTAAGGGGCTGCTTAGTAAAAACTGCTCAAGCTTCTCAAAAATATAATGATAAAATTTCACTATGACTTTTTAAACTCCATTCTTCAATATTATGTTTCTACGAAATTGTAAACTATTTTAAAATAAATACTCTGGAGACTAAAATAAATACTCTGGAGAAAAAGTAAATTATTCACTTTTGAAATAATATTACAATATTTTAATAATAAAAGTCTGCAAAACTCTGGAATGAAGAGATGTCAGTCTCTTTTCCCAGGTAACAAGGGAAAAGATAAGAGGAAATAGCCTCAAGTGGTGGCAGGGCAGGTTAAGATTGGATATTAGGAAAATGTTCTTCACTGAGGGTTGCCAAGCACAGGAATAGGCTGTCCAGGGAAGTGGCTGACTCACCATCCCTGGAGGTATTTAAAAGATGTGTAAATGTGGCACTCAGGGACAGGGTTTAGTGGTGAACTTGGCAGTGTTAGGGTAATGGTTGGACTCTATCTTAGACATCTTTTCCAACCTAAACAGTTATATGATTTTATAATTCAAATTAATGACACCTATGCACAAGGAACCATACCTGTTCCTAATATGAACAGAGGAATTAATGAAGTGAAATATAATACGATTTTAAAAGAATGAACATATTTATTCTCTATTAAAAAGAGACAGTATATCAAGGTAAAAAATATAAATATCAAAATCATTTAACAGTTATCCAACCACCATGACTTGGCAGCAATATTTTACAAAATCATTGCGCAACAATTTTCTTTGGCAGATTAAACTCCACAAAATCCATGATGTGTACCTTTTCTGTTTACATCATAAATCATCCTACAACAGTAAGATAATGTTGTGGCGTATGTATAAAACATCATACAGCAACATGATACATGCTTTATGAAAGCTGGAAAGAAGGAAAGGAGAGAGAATGTCTCTTAATGCTTCCCTTAAACCTTTGACTCAAATTTAAGCAACAGATATTCACTTTCCCATTTGCAGTCCCTTAACACAGGCAGTTCCAAGTACACACACAAATACACATATATTAAGAGGATTTGTTATAAATAGCTATTGCTTTTATAGGCAGCTTCAAATATACAATCTTCTGTATGTCTTTAAAAAAATAATGTCCCAGTTTAGTCTATAAAAAGAGTTCATCCACAGGCAAATATTCTTAATTAGAATGTGACTCCATGAATGTCCCGAAGAGTTTGTCCCAGTGTGTGAAGTAAGGAGCATAGTTCGATTTGAATTTCAGATGGTGGAGATCATGATGTGGTGCTCCTCCGTACAATCCAAAAGGCACAAGTCGGTGAGTTGACCATGGGAGGTCATATCCAGAATGGTCCTCCACTGACAAACCAATGTTTACAAGGAAGAAAATCATTTCTGTCAAAGGATGGCATCCGAGGAGCAGTGGGTTTATAGCAGCAAAAAATCCCAGTGAGAGCAACTCCCATACGCTGGAATACTGTGTAGTAAGGGCGAACGTCGACACGTGCTTGTGATGCACCTTGTGGAAGGTCTTGTAGAGCCAAGGCACCTTGTGATGCAGCAAATGCCACAGGAAGTACTCAAAATCAAACAGCAGCAGACAAACTGCTACTTGCAGCAGGACTTCAGGCAGCTCTGGAGCTGTCACTGGTAGATTCATGGGTCTCCAGTACCAGTGTAGAAATGTCACCGGGAAGATCAAAACGACATGGTGATATACACTTTGAATAATGCAAGGCACCATCATTCCAAGACTCGGATAGTTCTGCGGCTGGATTTTGTATTTTCTCAAGTCTGGTAGTCTAATGCTTAAAAAGTCCAGTGCAATATATGGAAGACAGAAAGCCATGTATGCTGTAAAAGAAAACAGCACTGGGAAAAACGGTGACTTGATCAATGGCTCCTTTGCAGTGACAAAGTCCCAAAGAGACTGCAGGCACAACCTGTCCCGCTGTCCCTCCATCGGAGAGCTGAGCAGCACTCGGTGTGGCAGGCTGCAGTTCATGCTGTTTGCAGTCTGAGGCAGCTGGAAATCCTGCACACTTTTATGCAGCCTGCTCAAGCAGAGACTCCACCCCCAGAAATTCTTACATAGCAATGTGTATCGTTAAAGGGGAAGTTCCCTTTCCTGTCATACAGAATGTGATATAATGCATTACAATCTCAGAACAGAATTAGCTGGCCAAGGTTATCAGCAGAGCTCTACAAGAGACTTGCACAGTAGGAAAAACTAGCAGAAGTACAGAATTCTAATGCTGGAATTCGGAGAAAGGGCTGGAACATGTTCCACTCCACTTAGTGCAGAGACTTTAAAAGCTGCTGTTCCTTATTAAGTTTGAATTGTGTCATCCCTTATTATCCTTTTGCCTTTATAGATAAGGCAATAAAAATTACCACTGATTTTTTTTTTTTTTTAATGTGGCTGCTACCTAAACTCCAGATCTGACTTGTGGATATCTAGTGAATAATGGCTGTGTGCAAACACGTATTTTCTTAATGATCCCTTGATTATAAAATAGCCTTAGTTATAACCGTAGGGAGACCTACAATACACTACTAGTCTGGATGTGGTAGCTGTGACTTTTCTCCATTTAACACAGCATTTGAGGTCATGTTCTCCTTTACATACCTGTATCTACTTGACATGGAAAAATTCACCTGACCTCACTAGATGCAAAATTGAGCCAACAACTTTTGAAGAACATAAGATCCCCCTGTTGCAGAGAAGAATACAGGGTGAAATCTCATTATGCTACCAGATGCTCAGTGACCAGCATTATCACATTATTACAATATTCTCTCCAGATCTCAACAGCTCTATTAGCAAGTTGATATGAAATTCCTCCTTTATCCATGTATCAAATTAACATATGCACTTAAAAGATCCACCAGTTAGACCTATGTCCTTTAAAGGATCTTCCTCTGACCATAGGCAAGCACAGCCAGCAGGCTTGACTCCAACGTTCCTAATTTGCTAAAAATATTTAGAGGTTAATGATGGAAGTTTTGATTTAACCACTAAGACATCACTTCTTTTGTGCTTTTAGAAAAAGAAAAACAAAGCTTTGAACACTTAGGGAAACAAAACTTGCCATAAGCTTCCTATGAACTCACCTCTTTTGTCGGTAAAGCATTTATTCTAATATTGGAAATGAGGTCAACTTCCTGGATGACTTTATTAGCTTGTTCAGATGATTTTACTTCTTTGCTAATCAGAAAATAAATCTGATGGGGCAAATGTGACACCGTATTTCCTTCTTCTGAATAATTAAGCATGATTAATTAGCAGTGACCTTTTCTGGATATGCATAAATTTGTAACACTTAAGTTTGCTTTCAGTTTCAACTGTTTTCAATAGATTCTGTTCTCTCCTTAGGCTTCAAGAATTTTGCTTAAACGGTAACTAACTACATGTGCTATTATTGAGGCAATCAGCAGGTCCTTGTTGGAGAGAGGTTTCTACCTGTTCCACATATATTTTGGAATTCAGATTCCTTGCTGTTATGAGACTGTTCTGCTGAAATAGTTTATTTAGACCATTAACTGTTGTAAATTAAAACCCAGTGCAAGACACTAATCTAACAGATGAGGATCTATATCCAAGAGCTTCATTTCAATCTTCCAACTGCTTTTTATCCTAATCTCTATTTCACGATAAGGCGTTTATAACATGATCATCATTTGTGTCCAAGAATATTCATGTGATTTCTGTTGGTTTATACAGTAACAATCAGAAATGAAGTCTCCCAGATGGGATAACTGATCCTCTCTTTTATTAGAATTATTCAGGGGAATCAATTTATTCTATAACGCATTCCAAATCTCATTTAAGGGAGATTGACATAAATTGCTCAGCTGCCTTAAAGACACTCCTCTGACTAATCCCTACAGATACATGAAGTCTCAAAAACTTTTAGAGCCATGGCTGCCCACAAGCTAAATTTTAAAGAATAGGCATTTTGCCTGCAGATTAGGTCATAGAAAAACATTCTTAAATCCCTTAAGGAAAAATAACGGGATTCTGCAGCGCTGTTTCTAGGATTGACTGCAGCATGAAGCCCGAGCAAGGCGCAAGCGAGCAGCACTTACCTGGGAGGCTGGCGCCGCCCGGAGAGCGCTCCGCAGCACGGCTTCCCCCGCCGGGAGCCGCCTCGGGACCATTCATCCTCACGTACCGGAGAGCACAGACCCTCATCCTCCAGAATCCGAGTCCAAGCCTCCTGGCTTAGCCAGCAAACTGCATTTACCACATATCTCCGCTCTGCTAACTTCAGTTTCCTTATCAGCACAAGGTACGACACACACACACACAAAAAAAAGATGACAAAGTACACACAAACCCTTTCTGTACCTTACATAGCAACACAACCCCAGCTTTTTTTCACTCAACTTGCAATGCTGCCAAAATTTCCCATGTGTTACGAGAATCTAAATGGCTCTCTCAAAAACTCACTCCTGCTACAGAGTTTAGGTTGAAGGGCACATAGTTTGGAATGAGGCCCCACAAAGGGTCTTAAATAGATTCCACATGAGCACGCGAGCAAGCACCTACCCCAGGCTGCGCTGTTAGGTACAAGCTACAACGCAAACAGCACAATGCTACAGCGGGTAGGAAAATGAGGGAGAGTTAGCGGGAGGGAAAACTGGAATCAACATACTGAAACTAACGCATCATTAGAGGGAAAAGTTCTTTTTCCATCCTCCTCTTCTCCCCCTCTCTACGGTAATATTGTTGTTGTACCAGAGATAAGGCAGCATCCCAGAACATCTGAGCCTTCTAGCGGGAAAAGCGTGCTGGAGGGCTGGACTCGCTCAGGACCAGCACCAGGGAAGCAGGACAGGCATCAGGAGCAGCGGAAACTGGCGGCAACGCCTGCTCTCGTTCTAAAGGAAGCTGCTACCATGCTGCCACAACGCGCTGCTCACCTGCCGAGCAGGTGCGGGGGCGTCCCCCCCGAGCCCCGCCCCGGTCCTGCCCGAGCCCCGCCCCGGTCCCGCCCGGTCCTGCCCGAGCCCCGCCCCGGTCCCGCCCGGTCCCTGTCCCAGGCGGTTCCGCTCAGCACCGCGGTCTCTCCGCGAGCGGCAGCGCCGCCCTGCGCCCACCCGCGCCCCGCCGCCGGCTGGAGGGTAACGCACCGGGAACCGCTCCTCGGCTCAAAGCCGCAGCGATAACAAACCACACACACACACACACACACTGCTGTGCAGCAGCGGAAAGTTGGTGGGCACGGGTCTGTCACAGGCTGAATGGGTGTAATGGGTTCGGAGGGAAGGAGGGCGCTTGGACTCCATCTTAGAGGTCTTTCCCAACCCTAAATGATTCTACGACTCTAACCTACAGTCCCCTTCTGTTTAGTTAATCTGCATATTCAAATGAAGCATCTGGATACAAATAATGAAACTCTTCTCCTCGCACCCCTGGTAAGTAGTTTGAACCCTGAGCCCACAGGGATGCTGAGAATGTCAGGACAAAGAACACACAGTCCTCTTCAGTTTTTATTAAAAACTTCAGCCTAAACACAAAATACTTTTCTTAACAGCACCAACACATTTTCTTTATCAAATTTTTAATCACCTCCCAGCCAGCCAAGCTTTACTGAAAACCTGTCAAGCCAGTAAAAGGCATAAGCAAAGGACACTTCAATTAGTTTCAAGCTGACAATGGAAAACTGCCAGTGAAGTAAATTCCTAATTCTCAAACTTTACCTTAACAGGATCCGTTTTCAAAATAATAACTATCAGGAGAATATCCTAAAATTCTTTCATTTAGAATTCATAACTCAGGAATGAAAAATTGATTTGCATTCTCAGCAACTTATAGACTTAATTTCTGAAAGAGTCAGAACACAAAGCAGACACTTCCACTCAGAAACTAAGAATTAGGTAATCATGTTACAGGTGTGGCTAATGTCCATCCAAACTTCATGATTTTTATTTCATTGATGATTTCAATTATTTTGGTCATATAAAGTTTTATGAAAATAGGCTGCCAGGAAGAAAGGCAAGCTCCTGATGGGCAATGCTGCAACATGAGTTTGTGTTTTATGAGACAAGAAAGGGAGAAGACATTATAAACACTTTCATTATCAGAAAATCTTCCACCAAGAGCCATTTTGTTAGACATCCAAAAACCTATCCAGCCATCAAGGTTTCTCTATCACATCTTACAGTAAAGCCATTCATAGCTTTTTATGATATTAAGGCACTTCTATTTCATTTGGAGGGTTTTCATTTGTTTTGGGGGGCTTTGGAGTTTGTTTGTTTGTGTTTTGGATGGCACATTCAGTATAAATAATTTATATAAAAATTTTGTTCCCAAGCTGACAAAACTGTTTCTCTTACAGGGCCCGAGTAGAGCAGGAGGTCTGTTTTACCATCTCGTCCTATGCTGAGGCATTTCTATACTGCTTGAGTTGATCTATAAACCTTTATCACTAGCCATGGAATCACTAACCAGGGTAAAAACGCTCTGCGTGGAGCTAGTGCATCATTCACTAACAAACACACACTCCACCAGCCTTAGGCCTTCTGCATGAAATGAACACTAAATATACTTGCAGATGACTACAAAAAAATCCTTGTCAAATTCCAAGCACAACATGAGGACAAAACCACGTCTTTGTCTGTGTTACCCCTCATATGTTGGATTGTTGTGCATCTCTCAGTCAAAGCCCTGGACCGTGCATTCTCTTCAGCTCTGTGAGTCTGACGATCCATCAGCTGAACAGGGACTACTTTCTTCTGGCTTTCCAGCAGTCACTAAATGCTGAGACCAAGCCAGCAGAAAGCATCCCATGCCCTCTGTTAAGCCAGTGCACTTTTAGATTGTCTAAAGCTGATGTTCAGCCAGCCTTCAACAGCACATGCACGCACACCTGTAACACAGAGGTTTGTAGAACAGGCACTCGGTATTTAAGATCTGCTTAGAAAAATGTACTATTCATCACTGAACTCTTAATTCATCACAGGTGATTCTAAATAGACCAAGCTTCTCACTTGTCTCCTCTATGTTCAGCCTGTTTTATTTTGCACAATTCTTTCCACTGACACATCTCCAAGTTTCTGTCACACAGAGCCTGCAACTTTATGACTCAAGGAGAACTAAAGCAGCTTTTTCATATTTTTTCAATATCCATATATTTTTCAATTTTCATACCTAGCCCTACTCCAGTGAAGCTCTATAATGGCTTTTGTGTAAAGCTTCCAGCATTCTGACTTTATTTTCAGACACACAGGGTATTCATCAGCTGACAAAGGTGGCAACATATAGGATTTAATACACTCTACTATCTCGACTGCACAACTACAGTATTAAGGATGTAAGAAAGGTATAGCCTGAGCACATTCATTATTGAAGGCGACAAAGGTCAGAAACTGCCTCATGTGTACTGTGGCAAAGATTAGCTCCCTGCCTTACTACATGATTAAATGCCATTTATGAGATTACCAGACATTCTGTTAAGCAATCAAATTACCCAAGGTTTAAGAACATCATACAAGAAGCTTTCCACCACGTCAGTGGTTTAAAAGACTCACCTGAAGGCTTAGAAAATGGATCTGTCTTGTGAGTAATTATTTGCAATTTGTACCTTACTTAAAAGGTACGAGAGGTACTTAAAGGTAAGAGAAGTCCACCTAAATAAGAATGGCTTTTTAAGCTTGGGAAAAGCTTCTTTCAGGAAAAAAGTAAAATGGAAGTTTACTTAGCTATTTTACTTTTTTTTCTGTATTTGTTCTATGGATTAATAGTTGTGAAAAATAGACTTGGCTTTCTGAATTCTGTCCCAAAAATTCCCATGCATTCATGAAACAGGAAGTGAAACACCACGCCATTCCAAACTCCAAGCATGTCTCATGTTTATTGAAATAGCTCAAGCTTAATAAACATGATGCTCTTGCCATACCACATACCCTCACAACTGTTGAATTAGCCACCTTGGGTTCCTACAGAGGCTTCCTTTCAGCACAGCAAAGCAAAGCACATCTGGTTGACACAAATCTAAAGCAGACTTAAAGGTCCTGGTAGGAATCACAACTAAAGTCTCATGAACCAATGAACCACTTTGTCCCTAAACAACACCTGAGAATTCCCTGAGTTTGAAGTAGGAATAAAAAAAAACCCAAACAGACAAACAAAAACACCCAAAGAAACAAGTCCTAATTTACAACCTGTGTCTATTTCTGCAATTTTTTTATTTCTTTTAATTTTTTTACAAAACAAGTTTGCCTCAATTAAAAATGCATTTTTTCCTATGACATGTAGAAAGGTTCTTTATCCTGTTAGGTTTACTGAAGAAATCTGGGTTGAATCCAACTATGGCACAGAAATTACCCTCTGGACTGAGGCAACTGACTCTGGGGATTGTTCATTTGGCACGGAATTTTTATGCATCTCAGAGAAAACAAAGTCCTCTGCATAGTCAATGGAAAAAGCTCCAGAATTAGACCCCTGAGGCAGATGTGAATCCTCTTCACCGTTAAGTGGGGTCTTAGCCCCAGTTTGAAGTAGAAACTGACATAAATCCAGATGCAGTAATATTGTCAGGCTTCTCCAGGCTGTTATTCAGTTCCTTAACACAGTGGTGGGGAGCACTCTATAAGTGGTTAAGAAGTAAACAGATCTTCAATGCAGCAGATGATTAAGGGGAAAAGTCCGCAGAAATGAAGTCACTCAAGCTGTAGAATTAATGCTTTGGCTCTTCTCTCACCAGCAGTAGACTGGGAGAGCTTGTTTTCTAGTGTTAGTGGTCAGTGCAAAACACAAGTATGTTACATCACTCTCCTTGAAAGCCACAACCTATTGACAAAGTTAACTGAAAATGGTTTTGTTTGAACATTGGCAGAATTGCGACCTCTATCCACAGATGGTACATGAAACACTAAAGGCTTCAAGGACACCATCAAAGCAAGAAAATGCAGCAATGAATCAGTCCCAAAATCAGAGATTTTAACTGACAGTGGTTTCTTTGGCTTCACTACAGTTCTTCTGGGCAATATTGAAAAGGGAAGTAATCTTATTTTGTCTGATGGCTAAAATAATACCACAGCAAAAAGTTACTAAGTGCTTTGTAAAGTGCCAGCACCAAATAGGTCACTGCAGTAAAAGAAGTACTTCTCAAAGGTACTTAGAAATGGCCACATACTGAGAAATGGCTGTGTTTTATGCACAGTGAAATACTTGTTTTAAGTGTCAAGCACCTGAGGTGCTGAATGGACTAACTTGTCTAATTTGTCTTTCAGACAGGTGACTAAGTTTATGTGCACATGACATACTCCTTTTGTACCAAGTCCTACTGCCGTGTTTTGAGTACCATGCCATGTGTGCAAAATCAGCAAAATACTGTGAAGAGAGAGAAATAATACTGAGAAAAAACAACCAAATATGAATCCAACTCAGTAGTCATTGCTGGCATTTTAAAAATGCATCATCCTAAGCAATGTAGCATTATTGCCAGAAAAGCATAATTTCCAAAAACTGACAAATTCCTGGTGAACCAATACTCTGAAATACCATGTCAGTTTAGAGATAACTTCCTAATCATGTTAATTATTTCATTATACATGCGGTAAGGTGCATCCAGGCCCCAGATGAAATCCAAATGTTCCCACTCTGGAATGTTTTTGTGGTAAACCAAATTGGTGATCTGAGTAAGCAGCATAGCAACATCCTTTGGGTCTGCCAGCCAGTCCTGTCCTCCAGTCCACACTGCAGTTGGTACAGTCATCTCTTTTATTTTGTAGAAAGGGGGAGTAGACTGAGGAGACAGAAAGTGAAAACAAAGCATTAGGGAAAAAAAAAAAAGCAGTTATGATCCTACACTGCCAGTGGAAAATACTAGCAGCTGCAAGAATGTGTCAGATACTCATTTTCTCCCTTGGGCAGCTATAGATGGAGTCCTGGCTAAACCAAAAATGTAACTGCAAGAGTCCTGCAATATTATAGCATGTGAAGCAGTAAAGATATGTGGTTTGAGGAGTTTGCAAAGACCACAGGGTAGCAGGTTTTCAGAAAATTCATCTCATTCAAGGTATTTCAGCTCTAATCTAAGGCTAAAAGTGACTGCTTCTCCGAAAATATGATACTGAAGTATTTTGCAGTCACTAAGAAACAAGGGGCAAAGTATTTTTGGCATTGTAGGCAGCAATTTAGAAACAAAAATACATGGAGACTAAATAGATTAAAGATAAACAATACACATGAGCTGACAAGACTGTGCCTTACGATGAGAAGTGAAGGGCGATCTCATGATGTATGCTGGCAGGACTTCCCCTCAACAAGGCATGTGCCACCACAGCTTCATATCCAAATGTGAGCCCCACACTGACTTAGGACTACCTCTGAGCTCTACATCCCAGCTGGTTTCTTTTTTAGTTATTTTGGAAAAAGCAGATCTCCAGTCTGGTTATTGGATAAGATTAACAGCTCATTGGCATGCAGCATAAATACAGCACCCTGAGAAGTGCCCAAGGACTATTTTCTGTGACACTCCAGAATTATAGATGTAAAAGATGTTTACCTGGTTATAGTGAGCCATATTTGCAGCTTTGCTTCCCCAGTCATAAGCTTTGAGTTCCCCAGTCCTCACAGCCTAGAAATAAAAAAATACATATACAAAGAACTGCAACACTACTACCACAACAACTAAAAAGTGTCGTCATCTGGAGAACTGGCAATGGCAACCTACACAAGAAACAGTGGAATGTCAAATATTAACAAGTATCACTGCTTTGCCCAGTGTCACAGGAATAGAAAACATTAACATCCAATACTGTTAGACTTTGTCCCTTAAGAATTCAGATTCCCTCTTAGCAATGGTAGAAAAGATTAAGGAAAACAGCTTAGTGTATCCAAAGCCAGGATATGGCAGCTCCATGTTTACTTCTGAAATATTTACCTTGAAGTCTAAAGGTGTATGAATAATGCAGGGAGCTTTCTTAGCAAGCCTACTCTGCAAAATTTACCATCTTCTACTTTTTCAGAATCAGAAGTCTATATAACAGGGATCTGGAAAAAAAAAAACAACCCTTCACAAGTTTCTTTCTGAGCCAACCCATGAACAGCTGTGTACAGTAGAACACATTGCCTCTGATTAGGTGACCAAATCCTGCTATGAAATCACAAGTAGCATTGATCACTGATTCCATGGCAAATGTCTCATTTGTCAGGCTGCTGACCAAGTTTCAGGCACAACAGCATCACAGGCATGAAATTGTGCATTGAGATGAACACCAAAATATACTAATACAATATAAAATGAAGCAAAACAGAATAGAACATAATATCTGCTGCTTTTCACTGGCTAAAAATGTAACTTGGAATCAAACCAGGGTTTGCTGAAAGGGAAACAAATACTCATTACAGCATCTCTCTGAGGTAAGTTACTCTGCTGTACTTTTTTTTGGTTGAGGTACTTCCTGTTATATAACTTCCAGTTATATTTTCAAAGAAATACAGATGAACCACCATAAATTCTTATCATGAAAGCAGCTGCAGTGAACCACTGCCATTCTAACTTTTGGCAGTACCAAATTCCACTTGGACTAGGCTGCACATATATTTTGGCATCTTATTTCATGTAAGTATCAGACACATCAATATTCTATAAACAACTAGAGTCATGGGCACCTTAGATTCTGGAAACCTTACCTGGCTCCAGTGGATCATGTTTTGTACAGATGTACCCGCAGGGCAGTGTGTTGAATACACATCCACTCGGCTCTGCAACAAGATCATTAACATGGTTTATTCCTCCTCATAGTGCATCAGTTCTACCCATTGTTGCTTCCTGAACAACTAACAAACTATTCCATTCCACTTAAAACTGTTATAAACAGAAATTAACTGGAGCCATACATACAGATGAGATAAGAAGTTAGAATATTTGGGGGATTAATTGCATTGAACAACAGAAGTCTCAAGCTGAATTTTAAACCTAATAATGGTATCCCTTAAGCATTTTTAATATGTTTAGTCTATACTGTGTTAGGGTTCACAATAACTTAGCTATTAAAGAAAGTCACTAGAACACACCATATTCAAGTTTCTCTCATTAAAACCGCATAGAAGAAAGAATAAGTTGCCACAAAGGTCATCGAGTATCCTGTGGGTACAAACATGGGTAGCAAGCCACTTCAGCAAGGAATTCTGAGGGAGGAATTGTTTCTTTCCAAACATGTCCTACAAAATAACAAACACACAGAAGAAACATGTAATTGCACAGAATGACCTATTTTCAGTGTTTATACTACAGCACTCTTGAAGTAATTATTTGCATTTGCACTGGTGACAGCTGTGTCATACGAAAATCATTGATCTCCTTATCAGCATTGGCATGGTTAGTGCTTCTAATACAAATGGTGCAGTCCATCAACCCCACAAAAAGTACATGGGAACTGGGAAAGTTTTCCAATAATTTCAAACCTAACCTCAAATTCAAATAAACTTTAAATTCAAAAATTTACAATTATACTGTAGAGCTTTTTGTCATCAGATTGTTTAAGGCTAAAGTATGTTAAAGGTCTGCCTGCTAATTTTAAATGGCTTTGTATTTGCAACTTCCTCTCTTCAAACCATGAGAGAAAAACAAATTGCATGTGATGTAGTGACCACTTCCTCTTGATGGGTATTTTTAAAATGTTCAAGGATTTTAAAATGTCCCACTGAAAACTTCCTTAAAAGTGACACAGCTCTTTAAAGACATGACTGATCCACAGGTTTGTCACAGTCAGGTTCTCCCTTCACTCCAGTTTTTTGCAAGTCACCATGAGAATCAAGCTCCTCAGCACAACATGAACATCTGCACAAGGCACTGATCAGCTGCTAGTCTCATTAGACAAAGTTCATTATGCAAGGAATAGGAGATCACAAAGATTAGCGTTGCTTTTATGTTAACTGCCTTTAGAGCAAGGAACTAGTACTACAGACAGACTTTAAATCAATTTTAAGCTAGATCAGAAGAAGGTTTATGTCACAGAACAAACAGCTCTGTGTGGGAATCTCCATGGGTGGTAGAAAGAAAGTGATGGTTAAAAATGACACACAGCAGGGTGTTTCACAATGTTTGACTTCAGGCACTTACTGCAGCCCTGCCTCATTCCCCTTGTTGTTAATATGGAAGAGGTAAACTCCTCCAGAGGATGATTCACAGCCTCTACATAAAGCTGTTGCTCTTAGTCACCTTCTGAAGGATCCTCTTCCAATACTAAATGGCTGGTTGTGAAACAAATCGGTTAAAGTTCATGACAATTCATGAACTGTATTCTGTATAAAGATAATATACAACTCTTCTAAAACACAGTGACTAAGTCAATCATATGACTTCCCTAGCTTAAATTCTAGAAATATGTAAATGGAAAAGCAACTTCATTCCATCTATTAAGCTGTAATTGTAAAATACTGCTTTAAAGTGATGCAAATGGTCTCACTAGACAGTAATAAAGCTACAGAAGACACTGCTGACTTCAGTAGCATCATTATGGTAAAACTGACCCAGAATCCTTGTCATATGTACTCTCTAATCCACAGCTATTAACATATATATGTTAATATATATATACTCTCTAATCCACAGCTATTAACATATATAACATATATTCTTTGCTATGCTATTTTCAGATAGAAAGGGGCATACCTCAATTGGCTTGAAACATTTACACTCAAATACAAACCTTGAGCAGCATGTCAGGAAACAATCCCAATTTTACCAGAGGGCTAGTGGCAAACTTGACTGTAGCTACTGGTGCCAAGGCAAAGAACATTTTGATTTTCTTAGCCAGCTGTGGCAAAGTTGAAAAAGCAACAAAAGCTGTAAATAATATAAGAACAATTAACAAACATCACTGACACAAGTTAGATAAGAATTTTACCTGGCAGAAATTCTACAAAAATCTATGAGGAAGTGTGCAAAAGTATTTGTAGATTGATAGTTTGACTGCAGTACCTAGGATTAGGTTAAATAATGTAAATGAACCTAGTTTCTACAAATCCCAAATTAAATACAGTAATTCAAAAGACTTGCTTTCCTCCAGAAAGCAATTTAATGCTTACTAACCTAACATGCCTATCTCTTTTTACTAGAAGGTCTAAAGCACATGAGCCAGGCCTTACATGCAGCAAAATATTCTGGAAATGGGAATCTTTATTCTCTGTCTGATGTATCTAATTTTACTACGTATAATTCACCGATTTTTTTTAATAGGAGCTGTACTGCCAGCTACCTGTGACTTCACTTTATCATTCCAACAGCTTACCACTTTTAAATAAACACAGAAAGATTAAGTCTTTCAATTTTAATGCTGACAAATATTCCAGAAAGCCATTAAAAACCAAAAGCAGTAGTTTTTAAGAGCCCAAATTTTTAATCACTAAATCAAATATGTGGAACTTGATACCATTTCAAACACAATATATTCTAATAAATGTATTTCTCCACATACCCATTGTGGTGCCCTGTGAATGACCAACGTAAAATATTTGTTCCTGGCCAGTTTTCTTCAAAATAAAGTCCACTGAGGCTGGAATGTCATACTTGGCCATTTCATCAAAGCTACAAAGCAAAGACAGAAAGTCAGTTGTTTAAGAAATCAGTGAGGAACAGCCACACAGAGCTTTCCTGCACCGATCAGTGTGGACATAAAGAAAAGCTTCTTTTGGATAAAACAGAACTCTGATGATTGAGTTTTCAGTTTTCTACTGACCACCTATGAGTTTCAGCACACTATACCAACCTCAAAATTCCCCTTTACTGTCCCTACACGTGTGCAACACATGTAACCAGATAAAAATATCCAGCCACTTCACAATGTGAGTGGATAGCAAAACAAGGATACCTGAAAATCCAGAATTCTTCCTGCTTCACTGTGAAGTGTGTGTGTTTCCTGGACCAGGTGTTCCCTCTGCTGTTTCCCAGCCATACATCATAGCCAGCATCTGCCAGCATAAAGCCAAGGCTGTTGTAATCCAAGTTTGTGATCCAGTTGCTGGCATCTGCAAGCAAACCATGCTGCAGAAATACAGCAGGCCTTGGACCTGAAAAAGAATGTGTTTATTATAGATTCCTGTTCATTTGGCATTGCACACCTAAGAATAATTCTAGTGAGCTATTGAAAATCTGTTTTAGATTTGCACTTGAGTATTTAATGTACTTGATTTACCTACTAAGACTAGCAATTTTTATAATGGTCATACTGCCATGAAATCACATGCTTTTTCCCCAAAAGCCATTTTTTATCATTAAGAATTTTAAACTAAAAACTTCTTCGTTTCATAACTTGAAGCTCAAAACAGACAAGTGTGCAATAAATAAAAGTGAGAAAAGCAGGAGCTACAAGAAGAATATAGGTAGCCCTTACAGCTGTTTCAAGCTCACACATGCAGAAAATTGGCCCAAACATAGAAGCAGTTTTAATACTTATGAACTTTGCCGTGCCCCCAAACCTGAGGAAGGCATCTCCACACATGTGCTTCTGAGAACTTTGTTTTCCAGTCAAAGCAATGCCAAACTACTGTGCTGAGCTGTGGAAATCTCTGCAACTGGTACTGATAGTATCTCTGTGCAACACCCTTCCATCACCAAAGCTCTGGCAGAATCTGAAGAGCAGTTCAATAGCCAACAAAGGAATCAGTTTCAAAGGACTTTCTCCCCTTAAATTCGGTAGTTATAAGAATCAGTTAAGACCCAGGTAGAATTTAAGAAGACTGTCTTGACTTCTTGTCATGAAAAGGGAAATGGCACCTTTATGTGAAACATAGATTTAAAAATTGAAGGTTTCTGCTTCTACACAAAGAAAATCAATTAACATCTAGTCCCTCAGGAGAAACAAGGCCTTCAGAAACTACAAAGACCTGTCTCTGGTTCTCACAGTAGCACAAGTGTTTTGGCTATTACTTCTGCTCTGAAAACTGGAAACGGGTAACATGGTAACTAGCTCAATGCCAGAGATTACTCAGGGATTTACCTCCTCCAGTGACACATCACTCTGCTGCGATACAGACTCACACAGTACTTCCTCCATTGATAATTTAGACTGGGATCTTTCAGCAGAAACAGATTAAATCACAACTTTCAGTCACCCATATCATCCATCACAAGTCATGTCCATAAATGTTTGCTGCAAGTTTCAAATACCAAGCAATACTCCTCTTTTCTGGAAATCGTTATATATGTGGCAAGGAACCTTTTGAGTGCCTGCTTTTCCCATTTTGTTAAAAACCCACAGGGCATACTGTCCAGCAAGCAGAGCAAGTGTCCAGCAGTGCCCACCTGGCACTGGGGACAGTACAGTTCAACAGAAGTCTTTACTCTGCTGCACTAACACTTTATTGTCTTACAAACAGGATTGTCAGGCCTCACACTAAATTTGTTTCCATTAATGTTCCTCTTACCATTGAAGCTTCTTCCCTTTTACTAAACTCAGATCAACCAACTTCAAGAATTTTTGAAGAACAGGTTCTCCTCAAGCTGCTATTGCTTGTTTTGTAACATTGGAAGGGGAAAACTGTTCAACTGCCTTAATGCTTTAATTCTGTTCTCTTATTAACCTCCAACTTTTGGCAGTTCCTTTTTCACTTTACCAAGCAGTCACCAGATCTCCACGTGAATTGCATAATCATGTGACAAACTGACTTGAATAATAATAATGACTTTCTACCACCTATAATCCTAAAAAACCCAGAGGGGGAATAAAAAAGGTGGGTCCTTAAACTGCCCTTTCTGTATAGAACATTTTGTTCTGTTCACTACAGACCCAAGAAGCCGAAGACAGATTTACTTCCACGCCCTTTTTACCATGCTGTGCAGTTGTTTTAGGGTTTTTTTACTAGTAAAACAAAAAATCCTTGATGTTTTGCTTTTAGGCTCTCCATAAATTCCCCCCCCCTTTTTTTTTCCTGCAGAATTCTGGGTTTTGTTCCAAAACATCATGTGATACATAATTCCAAGGAATCCTATTCACATCACACAGGTATTGCAAAAGAAAAATACGGCATATATATGCTAAGTCAGCAGTAACACATCATTGGTATCTTTCTGAGAAAAGATACCAAGTCTATAAAAACTTAAGATCAACATGAACTTTGAAATCTTCATTCTCCCAGGAGCTCATACTTCCACAAATGTGTTCAGTAATCCTTGTTTTTTCAAATTAAAGCACTCTGCAAAACATGAACTTGGGATCGAGGGTGTGGCAAGGGGTATGTGGAGAATTCCCAGAAGTCAGGAAACTTCTGTTTACTTATGTCATTAGCGAAGGATTCAACAAAATCAGTAAGTACAAAAGCAGCCTTTTTCCTGCAGGCTTCTCAGGAATTAAATACAAAGACACCTGCCAGTTTTGATAGGGCTCATCCATGCACTGATCTTTACACACTCCTTGTGAAAGAAAACAGACAGTGCAAACATCCTAACTCATACAAAACCAACAGATAAGCTCAGGAAGGCTGTTGCTTGGCCTTTGACAGGGGAGAGGGTTTTTCCACAGGTCTCGTTCACACCCAAGGCTATAGAACAATCATAGATTTCTTTAGTGAGCTTCATGTTTTTATCTGTAATCCTAGGATTTTTTTAGCCCAAAGTATTCTGAGGCAATCCTTAGAATCCCTAATTCTATGCAAATGGGCTGCTGTTATATGAATGTCTGTAGGCACTTTTATAAGGGATGGTGGCAAGACTGATAACAAATTCAGCCACTGCACAGACACAGTTAATTCTGTTAATATGCAGTGTACAAGGATAGCAAGCCAAAAGTTACGTGTCTCTCTTTTTCCACATCTGTCTCATTTTTAAAGCATCCTATCATTCAGTCTTCACAAAAGCCTTTGCCCATATTGTCCCCTTGTAAGTTTGAGCTTACATTACCACTATTCTCTCTGTCCCCCAGCTCCTCACCTGTACACACCCTTCATCTCCTCCATGGTCTTAAACCACGGCAGTCCTTAATCTTCTGGATTATTAGAGGAACAAAAGTTTCATAAATCAAAGACAGCTTTTTAACTTCCATTCTTTCTTTTTCCAAATAGACATAAATCTTACCTTCACTTCCTTCACGGCCTTTTCTTCCATAAGGTATTCTGTTAATGGAAAGAATATATCCATCTTCTGTTGTCACTTCATATTCCTCACTAGGGTATCCTCTGAAAGTAATAATTTCACTCTGAGGAGAGGAAAAAAAACATGTTGGAACCAGTCCAGAAACACATGCAAAGTACCCTTTGGGTTTCTTCTAAAAGACTGGAATGTGGAATGAAAGGGTGTGGTAGTAATGTGCCAGCTGCCTAATAAGCAGATTTTCTTAATAAGACATCCCAGTACAGACTCAGGAACTAGCCAGACTGAATCCTAGTAATCTGCAACGACTCCCTAGAATGTCCCAGCCACATGGTGCTTACAGTGAGAAAGAAGAAGTGTTGAAAAGGAGATTATGGTAACAGGGCAAAACACCAAGACCCAGATTTGTCAAATATTGAAACTGTTTCCTCTCAAGAAAATATGTAACAAAAAAGTGAGGAAAGAAGAAAGTCACTGGCACCACTGAAGCATATAGAAAGAGAGAAGGATGTGCCATTTCTTACCTTCCTCCTCAAACCTCATGCCCAGTGCAGAGCTTTAAAGTGACTTTGCTGTCAAAGCAAACAGGAAAATAATAATAAAAATCCCCACACCTGTTTTATGCTATGAGGTTTATTCTTTTATCATTATTAGGTTTAATCTCTTATCTCTTGGGCTTTATATTATTTTATTTTGATGCAACTGCATTAGGGCAGTGAACTTGCTATGTCATTGGTTTTATGATACCAACCATGCCTTGAGAAAATCTAAGAAATGCATGACATAATCAGAGTTCTTCTCTTAGACTGTGGGGCAAGGAAGAGGAGAATAATTTAATTAAGCATACTGCTTTTTTAAAATATGTCTTTAATTATTCACAGTGACTATAACATCCCAAAATTATTTTAAGGCTACGTGCTATTCCAGTGCTATTAGCCTTAGACTAAATCACTATTTTCAGTCCTTTAAACTGTATTTACATGATCCAAGCACTTCTATGCTTATACAACCTAAGCATTTCTATCTTGACACATCTTCTCATGTGAAAAACTGGCACAGTTTAGATAGGGCAGAGGAAAGAGCAATTAATACCGGCTACCAACAGGAAATATTTCAGGAGTTAGCTATTGCAGCAGCAGGAGAACAAAGTTAAGAGAGTAAATGCCAAGTGGGGAGAAAAGCAGTGGTGGGTAAGAGCACAGGAGCATGGTGCTCGGAGCTTCGCCGTGCTTCACGAACATCCGCTTTTACAGAGGCTTCGAAAGACTGTCCTAGCAAAAATACACGGGTCTGGGTCAGAAAAAAATGTGAGAGAAAGATCAAACACAGGCAAGGAAGACCTGGAAGGAGGAGTAGAGAAAGAGGACGCGTAAGCCTCGGGTGTGAGCGGGCTGGCAGGTGGTAGAAGGCGCCGGGGCTGTCACCGCGGCTGCCAGCCCAGCTCGCCCAGCCTCCCCTTGCCCCGCTCCAGCAGAGCGGGCTCGGGCTCTCCTCCCCACGGCCCCGCCACTCACGATGTTCATGTTCGTTTCGGGGTCCACATTCCTCCGCCCCGCGGCGAACGCGCCCGAGCCCGCGATGCTCTGCAGCAGGAAAGCAGCGACCACCAGGCCCCGCATCCTCGTCCTGCGAGAAGGAGCCGGGACACCCCGGGGAAGCAGAACCCGGCGTTAGGACGGCTGCCAGCGGGCCCGGCCGAGGCTTTTGTGCCGGCCCTCGGTGACAGGGTCGGGGGCCGGGCCGCGCGTGAGGAGGGAGCGGCGGGGGCGGCGCGGCCGGGCCGGGCTCGGCCCACACGGCGCGGCCCTATCGCCGCCGGCGCCCGGCCCCGCCCGGCCCCGCGTGAGGCGGCGCTTCCGCGGCATTGCTGGGTGAATCCCCCCGCCCCCGGCTCCATTTCCACAAGACTTCCAGCCTCCGCAGCGGCGCTCATGGATTTGCTTCCTTCCCTCCTCGTCTTCTGCATCTGCTCCGCCTCCGGGGCCTCAGGAGCCCGCACGGTGCCGCCCTGCGAGGCTCCGCGGTGGTTCCGCAGCGGGCTCCGCGCAGAAAGCGGCGGCAGCGAGGAGGGCGGCCCGGACACCTGCGGCTCCGACACCGCCCGTCCTGCCGGAGCGCCCACAGCAGCCGCTGCCGCGCTTACACTGAGCACGTCATCTCCGAGCATTGCCATAACATATCAAACCTCGTACAGACGGGCTTAAGTTGTGTGCAGGGTTACCATCGCAGCTTCCTGCAAAGCTGTTTCATCTTCGTGCTCTGCGGTAACTGATTTGCGGACACTGCGTTGCGCAGCCACAATTCCCAGAGAAGCGTGTCCCCTGTGGTCAGGGCGTGTGTGACCGGCCTTGCAAAAACTTGGCCTAAATTCAATCCTTCAAAGTAAATATTGCTGTTACTCTGTCCAGGCCCATAGTAATATCCATTGAATAATACAGAAAAGTGATACTATGTATGCAGTGCTAGATCAAGAAGATGTCAAGAACAGAAACGTTACTGTTTATTTAGAAAGCATTAAGATTTAAAAAAAAACAACAGTGAAGTTTTCATAGCATTCCCATGTTTTGATATGTGGATATGTCACAGAGATACTATATGACCCTTTGCATTCCTGGATGCCATTTCTTAAAACTGTTTGATTTTAAATAATTTGGGTGGGAAAATTATTGCTCAGTGATTCACTTGAGTTTTTGGTCAAATTAATTACAGGTTACTCCTCCCTACTAAGGGAAAACCCAAATTATAAAATGCCACAATTGCTGCTGTCAAACATAGTAATCATATGCTAAGCTAGGCTAGGAAACCAGTATAAAATAGGATGTATAAAGGGACCCTGTAATTTTCTAGGTATAGTTAATTTACATTCTTTTAAAAAAGGAAAACTGCATTTCAGACAATTGTTTGGCTGACCTAATGCTTCCTGGGGGGATTCTTTGTCAGGATGTAACAATTCCAGCTCCAAGGAAATGTCCAGATATTAATTTTCTCTCATAAAATGTTTAGATATGTCTGAAGACATTGCCTGTTCTTCTGTATGTACAGATCATTCAAGTAAACAAAGATCTTTCAGTAAATATGAATGCATTTGTTGTTCCCAGTCAGTTCCCTGACATGTTTTTCAAGAAGCTTCTGCATTTGCTGCTCTGCAGTGCAGCTCTTCCTGAGCGCAGCCAGCCCAGCTACAGCTCGCTCTGAAAGTGAAAGCAGAGATGGCTGCAGAAAGGCATTGCGTAACTGTTCTCTTACTTATTCTAATTTAAGCACTTTCCTGCATTTACTTTATTTAGTAGGCATTTGTGTCAAACCATAGCATATAGATGCAACTAAATTAGTAAAAAATAAGGAAGCTAGGGCAAAGTTCTGCATTTCAGAAGGAAGATGCCTGCATTTTCCCATATGTATCAAGCAGTGTGGCAAGGAAAACAGGTGCCTGGGGCAGAAGCAGAGACAAGGCACCCGTAGATACTTTCCAACATAGTGTCTACATTTGGTTTAGTCATTGCAGTAACCTTTCAAACATTTCTACTGTAACTACCTACAACCTTTCTTTTCCATAAAATACATGGATTTGTGTAGATGCCCGAATCCTTTTCCTTCTCAGTCCACTGCCTCTTTTCATCACCTATCAAATACCTGGTTGCTAGAATCTTGACTACTCCTCAGAGTAGTAGGTGTACTAACCTTTATCCTGAACTCTGAGACACCAGCTCCAGCAATCCCTCCACACTCAAACACACAAGAAAACAGACTTAAATGAGACACAGTGGGTGTGGGTGTGTGTCTGTGTGTTACTAAGGCTCTCCAAATTCTTGTAGAAACTGGAAGTTCTAATGTGTGAGACTTGGGTTGTGTTGGGGTTTTTTTAAAGGAAGGAAACAGTGGAAGAGGGAAAGGAGGGAAAAGAAGGGAAGAAAAAAAGGGAAAAGAACAGTTACCAGGTACTAACATCTTTGCCATCATGCAGATGGTTGTGGTTTCTTCTTCCTCTCACCGGATCCAGTCTGAGTAATTTTTATATTTGCTAACACACTTTTGCACCTCTTTTTTTCTTCCCTGGTCTGCAGCTTCTGGTTACATCTGAATTTACTATATATAGTGCCATTTATGTATGTTGCAATCTATTTTTTGGTTCTCTGTCACCCCCAAAGCCAATTTTACAGACAATGGTCTGCATTTTTTATTTTTCTAAAGTAAGCATCAATGAGTTGTTGGTAGATACTCCAGTCCCCAGGCCATTCCCATCTCTGTTGCTATGTGTGCAGCTTGTAGCAGGCATTGCTCTTGCCAGCATCGGGCTGTAAGCTTTGCACCAGCTTTGCATGGCCTTGGGACCAAGGCCTGCCAGGCCTGCTCAGTTTGACCTTGTCCTGACCTGCCTGCAGCTTTGTTTTGGTTAGCACAACTGTGACAGCAGTTTCTCAAAGTGACTGCCTCTCTGTCTTTGATTTGAGAAAGGATAGTAGTGGGTTTACATGGAGAGCAGTGTCGCTTTATTTGGGAACAGCAAAAAGAAAGACACAGACTCTTTTGTGTGTTGAACAGGAGAGCAAAGTTTATTATTCTTAATCTTTTTTATAGACATGTCCCAGAAGGTCTGAGAGGTAAAACTCTCTTTGGTGATTAAAGCAACACATTTGCTATCAGTGGTTAAGTGTAACATCATCTTTTGACTGTTTTCATAAACATCATGTGCAAAGATTGTTGTCCTTTATCAAGGACTGTTTGGATTCTTTCTCATGTTTTCTCAGGCTAGAATGAGAAGCCTGTGGCTTACTTTCTGTTCTCTTCTTTTTGCATTTAATATCTGCAGAGCAGCAAGAAACATTCCCTGTAAATATTTAGTACTCTTAGACAATGGCATAGTGCAGAAAAGCACAGGGCTGGTACGGCAGCAGAGACCTCGTGGTGTGGAGGCACAGGATGAAAGAGAGCAGAGAGGGGAGATAAAGGCTTGTGTGTGTGTTATGTGGGTGACACAACACCAATAAAACAGGAGCCTACAGCATGGAGCAGAATTGTGCACAGATGCATCAGCAGAGGCACAAGGGGCAAATGACCCTTCCCTAGCCTATGCATGATAACCAGGTCAGCCCACAGCAGCCTGAAATATTCTTGTTATCATGGATGTCTCTGCCTTTGAACATAGTAAACGCTGGGAGCATTAGGAGCTGTTCCCACATTCTCCACAACACAAAGTAATACATGGCACAGAGCCAGGCTGAAAAAGAGCTGAGTGACTCAACAGTTTCAATTCTTCAGCTGCAGACTGACTATTCTGCTAAGGCAAGCCCAGAGAAAAGCTATGTTTCAGTTTCTATTTTCCAGTAGTTTCATCATAGACCATGTGAGGGCTGGACCAAATAAAATGGAAGGCATAACAATAGTGGGCAGCATTCCTTTGGCTTTGAGGCTGAAGACAAGCAAGCAGAGAAGGAAAACCATGAGGTAAGAAAGCAATCCAGCCTCTGAAATATGCTTTTTTTCCTCTATGTTACGGGAAAATAATGTTTATTATCTACATAAATGTAAATAGTGAAGGACTTTGAGCATCCAAACAACAGAAAATAACTTACAGAATATTTAGAAATGAATCAAAATAAAATAAAGATGCTCTTGAATATTGTCATGTTATTGCTTCTCCAATGAGGTTCAGTCTTTGTGAGTAGGACAGAAAGTCAGAAAAATTTTGTGCATGTAGTGTGAGGATGAAATGCAGGCTGCAGCAGGTGCAGCTCGTGCCCAGCCAAAGAGGTGTAATCTGTCTCTCAAACTTCTTTTTGTGATATTCCTCCTTGATTTTCCTCCTCATAATTTTGCAAATTTTCTACTCAGTCCTTTTTTTAACCGAAAGGCTTGATTGTGCAGTTGAGTAGCAGCACATGCTGTGCCTCACAGGCTGTTAGACCTGTGGGGTGTTATAGGAGGGACAGCAAGGAAGTCTTCTTAAGAAGGGAGGATATGACTGAGAAGTCTCAGTAATAGAATTGTGTGTCATTCCTTCTTTAATTAAGGGAAAGCACAGTGTGGACTAAAATGTCATCTCTGTGTTGTAAAAGTGTCCCCTTGATTTTGTGTCAAAGGCTGGTCTGTGCTCCCACAGAGGGACACAGGTGGGCAATGGCAGCAGGGGAAACCCAGATAACACCCTGCCCTGGTGGCTCCCAGGCTCCATTTGGGAAGAAAAAGCTGTTGAAAGATGGAGAGGGATTGTTCTGATTTCAACCGGTATAGAGTTAATTTCTTCTTAGGAGCTGGTACAGTGTTTTGGTTTCATTATGCCAATTATGTGGATAACACACATTTTGTTTGTAGTTGTGTTTATCCTAATGTCCTGGAGTGACTTTATGATCCTGGTATCCCCAGTCGCCTGGTTTATGTTATATATTAAGTTCTGCACCTTTAAGACTGGCTCTGAGAGCGAAGGGGGAGGAAGAAGAAGTGGGCAGTTTCTGTTGAAGAAAAGCAACACTTCCTCGCGTCCTGCTCCTGGACTGGTGTCTGCAGCACAGACAGACAGCGGGACAGAGCTTCTTTTATGGTTAGTTAGTTTTAGCTAGCTGAGGCAGAGGAGCTCCCTGGACTTTTTTCCTTTTTCCTCTTTCCTAAACTAGGACACCTAGTCACTTAGATACCTAGACACTTTTTTGTGTCTCATGCTCTGCTGGTGAGGACGTGCACAAAAAAGCTGGAGAGAGCATAGCTGGGACAGGTGATCTGAACTGGCCAAAAGGATATTCCACACCAGAGAACATCATGCCCAGTGTATAAACAGAGGAAATTACCTGGAAAGGGGCTGATTGGGGTGCAGGGACAGAGTCTGGTATCAGGCAGCAGGTAGTGAGCAATTTTACCGTGCACCACTTGTTTTCCTTTGAGGCTTTTTTTTTTTTCCTTTTATCATCATTATTAATATTTACTATTATTATAGTTTATTCTGTTTCAGTTATTAAAAAATATTAAATTCTGATCTTAACCTACAATTTTTACTTTGAGTTCTCCTCCTTGTTTCAGCAGTGGGGGATGGGGAGACGAGTGAGCAGCAGCATCATGCTTAGCTGCCAGCTGGGCTTAAACCACACCATATAAAGGAGTATTAAGGACCGGGTTTATGTCGCCAGGGTCTGGTTAATAAGGGTGTGTGAGTGTGTGTGTCTAGGGATGAGGCACCTGGGGAGAGAGAGAAGCTCCCTAACCAGCCACTGGATGTCCAGAGCCAGCATCTGAGGAGCTGTCACAGGGATAGTGAGTGTGTGGTTTGTACCAGTAAGTGGAATGGGGTCACACACTCGTGGGCTGTACATCCAGCTGCCAGCAACTGGAGAGGCTGGTGAGATCTGGGACCCAACTCCTGCACACATTAACCATATAATCAGTATAACCATTACCTAAGAATGGTGCTATGATTTAACATACAGGTATCTAAAAACACAGGAAGTTCAAAATTCAATTTATAATACAAACCATAACATGTACACAGGTTTAGGAAATGGACTAAATCACATTCTTTATAGTTTAAGGGAATCTCAAGTGATTACATCTTCTGTGTAGGCTTCAGCAATTGTTCCCAGCACAGGGAATATGTTCCTGAGGCCCAGGGTGTGCCAGCTTTACTGCAGAGACCAGTCCTCCACTTTAACATCCACAGAAACATCTGTTCCTATGTAAGAGGTGCCCTCATACACAGGCAAGAAGAATTACTAAAATCACTATTCAGCACTTTGGACCCAGGGGGCTCCCTACACCTTTGGCAATTAAGAAGTATTGTGGACTAAGGGTGCCAAGTGAGGTATTGCCTGTCTTTAAAGTACATCATGCCTGGTTTAAAAATAAGAATAGCAAAAAGAAAATGGTGCATAAACAACTTTTTCTTTGATTTCTTCTAGTTCCATTTCCAAGAATTCCTTGAAGACTTCCCTGCTGCAGTTAGAATGCCATTTTACATGGACTTTGCTGGAGAAGCATGTAAGTCTTGAGGCCCTAGAGGAAACAATACTTGATCATATCAAGTTTGTCGTAGAATACAAAATTAGAGATTATAATATACTATCCTATGTATGCCACCTAAAGAATTCAGATGAGGAAGCCCTAAGAAATCTCAAAAAAGCTGAAGAAGCTATTCAAAAATGTCATCCAGGTGAAATTGCCAGGAAGAGTCTTGTTACCTGGGGGAACTATGCCTGGATCTATTACCACATGCAGAGATATGAAGAAGCTCAAACTTATGTTAGCAAAGTGGAAAACAGCTGCAAAGAGCTTTCAAGTACTTCTCATGGAAAGATTCAGCTTCCAGAGATCTACACTGAAAAAGGATGGGCATTATTACGTTTTGGGAGGAATTACTTTGAGAGGGCAAAGAATTGCTTTGAAAATGCTCTGAAGAGCGAGCCTGATAACCCAGACGTTAATGCTGGCTATGCAATAGCAATGTATCGCTTGGAGGACTGTGCTAAGAAGTATGGTGAAGAGGTGAGGCCATGCCTTGAGGCCCTGCAGCGAGCAGTGGAACTGAATCCAAATGACACTACCATTATGGGGCTCCTTGCATTAGAACTTCAGCGATTAAACCGAGTTAATGAAGGAGAGAGGTACATTGAAGAAGGACTGCAGAAAACCCCTGACTTTCCTGTTTTCCTGCGATATGCTGCTAATTTTTACAGAAAGAAAGGAAAAGTGAACAAGGCAGTGGAGATCTTGCAGAGGGCCCTAGTACTGACACCAAATGCTGTCGTTCTGCATCACCAACTAGGACTCTGCTACAGAACCAAGGCATTTCAATTGAAAAATACAAGATACACACCTCAAGAGGAAGTGGAGAATCTCATCCAGCTTGCCATTTTTCATTTTAAAATAGTCATAGACAAGAAGCCAGTATTTTTTGGTGCCCATTGTGACCTTGCAAACACATACGCACTAGCCAAGAGGTATGAAGAAGCAGAAGAGGTATTTCAGGGAGTGCTTCAGAGAAATGATATACCCTGTGATGACAAACAAGCTATCTACTTCAATTATGGCAATTTTCAGCATTTTCACATGAAGTCAGAATCGAAAGCCATTAAGTATTACATAGAAGGTCTGAAAATGGAAAAAGATTCCTATGGAAGAAAAAAGTGCAGTCATGCTGTGAAGTCATTGTTGAAAGAAAAAATTAAGAGAGGTTTAAGAGCCACAGATATTGGTACACTTGGACTTGTTCATAACCTAAATGGTGAGAAACAAGAAGCAATTAAATGCTATCAGAAAGCCATTGCTTTGGAGCCGAACAATGAAGAATATCTGAATGCATTAGCTGAGCTACAACTTTCCATCTCAAGCTAAAGCTCACAAAAATCCTATGTACCAAAATATCCCCCAAACCAAGGACCTTTCAACACTCTCAAAACTTTTTTTTGTTGTTTGTTTTTCATTTGAAGGTAGACATTATGACCAGATGGAACTCTGGTGGCATCCGTTTCTGGTCATAATGTAGAAACTGCAGACAATTGTTCATTTGTTCATTCACTAACAGAGAGCATGCTTGGATAACTACATAATATATATTTATAGCTAATCTAACTTAGTCTTCAATGCTAATATGAGTATAAATGTTACATTTAAGCAATGGTCTGTAGAACACAGAACTGCAACACTGAAATCAGATATTACCTTTTACTGAGAAAAAGATAAGGGAATCATATTGTAGTATTTTGTCTGTACACTTGAAGGGCATGCTTATACACAAATAGAAATTCTGAAGCTTTTTTAAGCATTTCAAAAATATGTTTTGTAGAAGAAACTTTGTTAAAGGCTTGTTCAGTTTACTACCTTGTATGCTGTTTAATTATGAAATAAAAACACAATTTTGTTAGTCCACTGGAAAGCTTACAAAATGTGTATTATTGTTGTGAATTAGTAAAGTCTGTTGGATCCATCAACTGCTGCTTCTGGGTATCTCTCTGATGACCAGCCTTCATGTTAGTAGATTAAGACAAACAGCCATCAAAAAAGTAAGAAGGACAGTTTTGGTAGGATACAAAAGGCTGAGGAGACAGCCCCATTTATTTTCCCTGAGCTCTCAGCAAAGCTGGCTCCAGGGGCATTGCATCAAAGAATTAAACTGTGCACAAAACAGCATCTGTCTTGTTTACCCAAAACACCCTATCAGGAACCACTACAGCAAACATCTTGTAGCAGTGTGGGCGGATGGTAAATGCTGCTGCCTTCCCAAAAGCGTCTCCAGGTGAAGGCGTTCGGGCAGGCACACAACAAACACACAATCCACACACACAGGGCACGGACAGCTGGTCAGCAAACAGAGCAGGAAGGGTCTTTGTAAGGAGTTCCAACAGGGTTTATTACAGCCACACATCAAAGGGGTCCAGGCACAAAGACAAGTGACAAGGGTGGGTCCAGGATTATATATAGGAAAGGGGGGGCAGATCAAAGGGTCAGGGTCCAATAGGAACAGGGGAAAATGGTGCAGAGGTGGGGTAATAAAACAAGGGAATCAATAGGCTACCAGGGGTGGACCACTGCACTAAACGAGGGCCAATGGGGAAACAGGGGTGGAAGAACATCCTAGGGAGCATACATATAAGGTAAGAGGGGGGCTGAACTGGGTGACACCAACTTGGTAAAAGCAATGGGGGAATAAACATTAAAATATGGCTGCAGAGTTCTATGAGAGTGAGGTGTCTCCCAGCCCAACCTCAGGAGGCATTACTCATGGTGTCCTTTCCATGGCTGAGGGATGGAGCTTTTGGTCATAGGCCCTTGGGCATCCACAACATCTGGAGGGGAAGGAGAGGCAGACTCTGAGATGCCAAAGAGGTGGCTGTGGCCGTGCTTATTAAACAAGCAAGGGATAGCAAACACACACAAGAAATGACCTGAACTGGACATGAAGGGCAGAGCACAGCCAGAACAGAGTTGGGTGAGCACCACAGAGCAGGGCAGAGGAACATAAGGGGTGTGTGAGAAAAGGGGTGGGTGCCCATAGGGTCTACATGAATGGAAGAAAGGACTGAAATGACAGAATGGGTTGGCAAGGTGATTGTCTTCATATAACCAACTAAAATTCAATATTCTTTGGAACATCCTGGCCTAATTGCCCAGTAGTGTACCTTTGTTTGATAGACCGTAGTATTCAGGGAAAACTAATGCTCTACTTCCTAAACACTTCTGAGCCTTAGCCACTAGTGCAGCATGAAGGAAACTGATGACAGAGCCCATCAGGAAGGATGTGCCCTTCAGTTTCTAGCCATCCTGGAGCATTCCCACACCTGCAACAGCACCCCTCTATAGACAGGATGACAAGCCATGAAGGAGAGCAAAACACCAATGCCAAACCACAAAATATCAATAAACTTCTTCCCTCTTAGTTCTCCTTCAGAGAATCTTTCGTAACACAAGCAAAAGCAATCAACTGTACATAATTACAAACACCCTCTTCCTAAAAAAGAACTGGAGCAAAATTCACCCTTGTTTCCCAGCCACCTGTCAGTTTCTCTGGTACATACAAAGGCAACCCTACCTAGGGAAGGAGAGGTGAGGAGGGAGAACAGGAAGGGCTGGGAACATTTCTGACAGACCTGAAAGCTGGAACAGCATTGGGGGCAAAGTCAGGAACTGGTGACACAACATTGGTGTGCCCAGCTATGGGGGGAAAAAGGGTCTGTTAGACAACCTCACTGCCTTTGTGAATCCTGAGACCTTCTAAGCTCAGCATCGTTGTTATCTAAACTCTACTGAGGGCATAGATGGGGGAGGGCAACAGGGAAGAATCTGAGGAAGAGGTGGTGCCGATTCACAAAGCCAACATCCAGTCCCCCTCTACACTGCCACCAGGACATCTGCTGAAAAAATAACCTTCAAGAAATACAGATAAGCTATAAATTATTTGGGGAAAAAAAAAAAAAGTGAGCCTGAATTTTTATGAAGAGTCATAGCAGCTCGATCTGCACAGTGAAGAAACTGACTGCAAGACACAGTAATGCAAAAAGTGTATTTGTTGTGCCTCACCTCCTTTGTACTCTGGAGGACTGCTCTGGACCACAGTACTACCTGGGGATGTTCTGTGCAAACACAGCCTTCTGGATTTTGCCTGTCTTGTAAATGAGGAAAAACGTTACTTCCCACAGGGTGGTGCTGCTGCATTGCCTGGCGTGCCGACATGGGGAGCAGGTTGAGTTCGAGCTTTGGAGATAGACTAAATGAAACACACATCCATTGGGCAAAACTAGAACTGCACAGAGGCTGAACACACCTCTCAATTCACACCCAAGTGCGAATACATCACTGAAGCTGATGCTAGCAGTGTAGAGGGAAAAATGAGTGAAGATAACCCTTCAGGAAGTACCAATTCATGACTCAAAAGCACCTTCTAAAGTATATTTTTTTTTCTGAAATACACCAGAATAATCACTAAGAAGAATGTGTTATTTATTTATTTATTATTTATTTATTCCCCACTAAGGACTTTGCTATGCTGACCATGAAGTAGTGTTACAGTTTAACAAACTCTTCTTTCTCACGTAAGTTTGTAACACTTTAGAAAGCGAACAAGGCATTGTTGTGTCAATATAAAATACATTCACCATATAGTAACACAGCCTTTGTCTTTCAGGAGGTAAATTATTATCCAAGCTGACAGGAACGTTTCAGGAATGCTTTTTCTGAAAAAACAGTAATTTTTCAACAGAACGTACTTGATTTCCAATGTTGTTTTCACACAACTTTCCACGGTACAATTTATTAAATGTATCCAGGTTATCATTAGGATATAAATTATTTCAAAATAATTATTATTTTCCCATTTCAAACCTCATGGAATGGAGACAGATGGGATAACTTCAGCAGCTGCAAGCAGTTTCCCTTAGTTACACTGAATTTCCATCCACTGCACAGAACAGAGCATAATTGCAGGTAGGATCCATCTGAGGTAGAATCTGTGTTGGTCAGAGAGTCAAGTCCCACCACGCTGTCCTAGGAAGCCAGACAGGCTCAGCAGTGCAGTGCTCCAGCTGAGCTCATAGCCATCAATGCATGTGCCCATCAGGGCTGGTGGGAACATAGAATTACAAGACCATTAAGTGTGGAAAAGACTCCTAAATCCTCAAACATACAGTGTTCATCTGGAAAACTGTTCACAGCTAGCTCAGCTACCTTGGCTGCCAATAGAGTAAATCATTCTTTAAAACTATTGTAACCTAGAGATTCTATAATGCTTTGCTTGGAATATTTCACATGGCTGGATGAAGATGACCTGTTGAGCCTGGGTTGTGTGGAGCAGGAGCTAGAAGTTTGGCATGAGGCTTCACCAGCCTGGATTGTATTGCCATTTCTTCCACTTGCAGGTCGTTTCCTGCTACACTTCCTTCATTCTGTTTCTTATTGAGGGCATTCATGACAGGGCTGATATTTCACAGTGTGTTTTAAGCAAAAAAGTCTTTATTCCAGTATATGAGCTTTTTAACATTGATTTAAGTCAGAGCAGAAACAGTGTTGGAAAACCCTGAAAGAATTTTGCCATTTTCTACAAAAGGTCTGTGAATAAAACCAGTTTAATGTTTGCTGCTAAATAAGACATTTAAAACAAGAAGTATTGCTTAAAAAACAAAAAGGGAAAAGCCTATGAAAAAATAAAATCTTGAAATAATAAAAAATGCTAGTAATGTATTACACAATTACATTAAATGTAATTTACTATGATAAAAATGCACATAGCATTATGCCAACAGGCTTTTACAATATGCAGCTCTGACATGAACAACAGGTGACATGATGTGATGTGATAAACAAAGTAACTAAATTTTTGTAAATTAATTTACAGTGGTAATTTATAACATGTTAAAAATAAATTATGGTTTTTGTTGACCACACTATTCTCTACTTTTTTTAATGTTAAAATATTGTATAAAGTTCTAAAAAATTATCTTCATCAGTACTAACTAATAAAACCAATTTTTTTCCCAAATGTGCATATTTTTCCTAACTCATTAAGAAACACCCATGGATAATTTTTGTCTTTTTTTATGAATATATGTTAAAAACGAAACTGGAGCCCAAGACTCAATTTTCATGCTGAGCTGAAGAAAAGTTATGTCATTGGTTTTAAGTAGATTTTGCACTGCTCGCATTTATTCTATGGTCTGTGCACATAGATCATGCTACTGGCTCTGACTACATTCCTGAAGCAGGACAGTGAGAAACATTTCATTTAGACACAAACAATTTTAATATGTTATATTTGAATATATTGTATCAAATATAAGTGTTATATTATACACTTGGATAATAAAACTACTTGATACACGTTATTCATATATATATATGTGTGTGTATATATATATAAATACATTATACTCCTATGGCTGTACTCTTGGTCTAAATCAAACTGGTGAACATCAGTCTATGTTGCTTTCACTTACAAGGCACAGAGTGGAAAAGACACACAAAATGAGCAGCCATTCAACACACTGAAGACTAAAAAAATTACTAGTTCAGTGTAAATGAACATTATTTCGACTCAGATCAATTTGTTAATGAACAGAATACAGCTTGAGGTGGCATCAATACACTGAAACTATTTGTATTGTGGAATGTAAAGTTTTCCATTGCTGCTGATGTTTTCACTCTGGAAATGTAGAGAATCCCAGTATTTATTAGACCATCACATCAGTAAGTTACTCCAGGAGCTACATTCACTCCCTAGCTCCTGTGAAGCAGCCAACTGGAGTATTTTCCTCACACAAGTAGCAGCAAACTGTCATCAAGTCACTGCCAGCTCTTGTGTTCTGGCCATCAAGGAAAAGTGACCTGATAGCTCTTCAGATGGTACAAATGAGCAATTGGCACCACATGAAGATGCAGCTTCTGGGTCTGAAAAGAGACAGATTTGCCACTGCAATACACAGAAACAATTCTGCCAACATCCTCTCCACTGTCAGCCTGTGGGGTGGGCAATCTCTCAGCCATCTGGCTGCATGGATTCTAAAGTTCTCTAATAGATGCTGATTCTACAAGAGGAAGAGGTTCTGTGTTTGAAAACACAGGAGCCTCTCTGGTCTCTCGGGTTGCCTTTGGGTTTCTTCCAACTAATGCAGTTAAAGCACATTTATCTATCAGCATGCCTGGTCCCATGGCACAAATTCACTCCTCTTCAGATAGCAGAGCCACCACAGCACATTTTCCACTCTCTAAGACAAGGATCAGCTGAAAGATCATACCCAGAATGTCAATGTTTAGAAATTCAAATTTTAAAGGTATCCAAAAGAAAAAAGTAAAAAAGTAAAATTTGCTAGAGAGCACGTGGGAAAGCACACTTCAAATATTTGAAATTAAATTGCAATGTATGTACAAAGTTCAGGCACATTGTAAAAATTAAAGCTGCTCCAGAGATACTTTCAGCATAAATCAGTTTCCTGCCAGATTTTCTTAAAAAAACCCCCAAAAAACAGAAGCAAAACGAACACATGACTTTGGCATTTGAAAAATTCATTTGCAAAGAGTTTCATGCAGATTTATAAATGTGGAGATTTCTTCATGGTGTGTGTGATTAGTCCATTGAAACATACTAGACCACAAAATGAAAAATCTTGTGTCATTTATGATATTTTTCAATGTAAATGTTATTGGTCAGTTTTGGTGACTGATACCTGTGGAACCAACATTGCATTTCAAATAAATCTGTGAATGATTGTATCTACAAACTCAGTTTTCAGTCTAGCTTTTTTCTATTACTGCATTAACTTGGTATTACTGTTGCTGTATATAGATTTAAGCCAACTAAAACAGGACAGAAAAATCTAACTGAAAGATGTCTTGCTTCACAGGAGAAGTATCTTCAACAGTGTAACCACCACAGAGCCACATCTGCCTCAGGCTATGCCATACTGAATCTCAACAGCACTTGTCACCTGTTGCTGAAGCTGTTTGTATCCACAGCCAAAAATTCACCATCCCTTTGGTCTAATTCTGCTGTGACAGAATAAGCTATTGCTCCATTTGTCCAGATGTGCTGTTTCAAGGCCATGTTACCCGTGAGGGGCCGCAAATGTGTTCTTTTGATTTTCTTTGCTAGTCTTGCAAAGCACAATAGTGCTGAACTAAATATCATAGAAAATCCACACAGGAGAAATGATGCAGTATAGCTGCCAGTTGTGTCCACAAGCCAACCTGTAAGAAAAAAAAAATTTTTTTTTTTAAAGGTCTACCAGTATTCTGGCAGATAATTTACAAATCCTGTGACCCAGTTATAAACTTCTGGAGCTATCACATATAAATGCAATCAAACAATACAGGTTTACATCACCATCACTATACTTTTACGTCCTGGGGCAGAGAGGGATTTATTCTCAGCAGGCAAATAATATCTTTATGGCCTTTTGTTTGAAGCTCAAATCCAGAAGAAAAGGCAGAGCCACACTACTAAATAAACATCTTCCAACTGGACGGATTTAACTGGCAGTCTTTAGAAGGCCTAGAGAGCTCTAAGATCTTCATGCAGAAATATTTATTAAGCTATGCCCAGGTTCATGCTTCACTTAATTCTATTTTGCGATAATTTTTGCTATGGAAAATTAAATTAAAAGCTTCAGGAGCAGTGATTAATTTGGAATTGAAACATCAAACAAAGTGTAAACATCAGACAAAATATTCAAGATAAATATACTTGATTGTTTGAAAAATATCTCAGACCTTCCACAATATCAAAAAGTATGTCAACTGCTTTCTAAGGGATAATAAGGGTAGAGGGCTCCTTACTTCACTGTAATGGTAGGGATGGGAAAAATGATGGTTAGATATTACAGGGATGATCTAGTGACCAAACAGGAGTGGAGATGACTCACCCACCTGTTCAAAGCAACGTAGAGACTAAAAGATCTACGTAAAAGTCTCGTACACACACACAAACAAACAACTTGGAATTAAACTCTCTTAGAGAAATTTAGATTTTACAAAATCATGTAATTTCACAGTGAAGTATTTTACTCCTTCTACTTGCACAGTTTCTAAACTACATGAAGTGGTGATGTAACAGCTCTTAGAAGCCCATTCCATACTGGTTTGTTTTTTACATTTCATCTCACTCTATATGTAGAAATCATCCCACTGAGACCAGGATGGGAGATCTAAAAACCTATGAATGTCCAGTTGTGTTATTCCTCTACCCAGAGGCTACCTTCACATTCACTGTGCATTTGCTGTCCTTCCTTCCTTTAACATCACAGCAATACATAAATCTGAAGTACTGGTAAAATTATAGGAAAGTCATTTGGCAAAACTGACCTGCCACAGGTGGGCTCACTAGATATGGTATGGCATGAAGAAAATACACAACACCCAGTGCTGATGATAACAAAGAAGTTCCCACTACATCTGCTGTCATGACAGGGATCAGCGTTACATAGGCTCCGTCAAAGTAGCCAAAGGTAAATGAGAAAGGCACAAGCAAGGGGAAGCTTTGGAGAACTGGCAGGAAAAGACAACATAGGCCATCCATTCCCACAGCAAAGAGGTAGCAAAAGTACCGATGCTTCTTCAGACACCTGCAAATTTCAAAACAAAAGAAAAATATTATCACTGAAACCAGCATCTCCACTTCTATGCTCTGCCACGCAGTGCTTCAATCTCTCTCTCTTTTCTATAGCTCAAATTTAAGTCCATTTCCTTAGACAAGTCTTCATTCAGCACACAAGCCCAAGTACGGAAAGCTGCCCACCTACAGCTGCAGAAACATCTGGCCAGCAGCAGTCATGCTGCCTGCAGTGCTCTTCAGGATGTTCCTAGTGACAGAACTCTGCTGCCAGGAATTTTCAGTCCCCTGAAGTTTCAATGTTCAAAGCAGTACTTCATTGGGCTTTACAACCCAGCTCAGCAAGGTGCTCCCAGAATTATGCATAAAATATTGCAGTATACCTCTCTTAGCTGTCATCTTTCCAGACAGCCTTTAAATGTGAGTTAGAATTAAGTGAGATGGCAATTTCCTTCCTTCCTGCTCCACAAAAACAGTAATTGTTTTTTTTCCCACAACCTAAATAAGTGCAAAGAATGCATCCTTTAGAATCAAAATCCTAGTTAATTTGGCCATTATCTAACTGGTGTTACAGATGCTGCACACTGATGCTTACAGTGAGCTGAGTTCACAAAGCATGGTGAGTTCTTATATACTGGAAAATGTATAACAATTTTCAGACAGTCCTTCCTAGTCTGTGCCTAACAGTATTAGGCCAGACCTTGGACCCTCTTCCATAACTCCTGTGCCTCCCCAGCAGCACACAAAGGAGATGGAAAGGCAGAGGAAGCAGAGTGAAATCCCCCAAGAAACAGATACAGAGAATCATGCTCAACATACCTCAGGCAAGGGGTTACATTTCCATTATCCAACATACAAACACATCATTTTTTCAGGAAAAAAATATATTAAACAAGCAGAATTAAACAAACTCAGAAGAGACAAAAAATTAAATAGCAAGCATTTCTGAAAGTTAGACTGTGTTGTTGGGGTCTTTTTAAGTTACAGAAAGAGTCCATAATGTTAACTTTTATATGTATTATACCTCGCTTGCATCTAGCCTCCCACCAGCTAAAGCTTACATTTGATCAGCCAGAAGCCCTTACCTTCTGTCTGTGAGCCATCCAAAGGTGATATTACCAATGATGTCTATGACACCAAGTATGGACATGAGGAAGGCAGCCTGGTGATGACTCACTCCAACACTCAAAGCATAAGGCACTAGGTAGACAAAAAGAGGGCTGCAGCCATATGCCATAAATAAAATTGACACTGCGAGCACCATGAAGCCTGGCATCAGCAAAAAGTCATATTCCTTCCAGGAACAGTAGCATAAACATTCATGAGGCCATAATTTGATTAAAGGTGGACATATGGACATTCGCTTTAAGTCTTGTTTCTCTGTTTCAGGGACATAATTCTGTTCAAGAAACTCAGGAGCAGTTCTACAATCCTCCTTAAGAGAAATAGGCCGCATCAAGGCACCACAGACACAGAGGTTTAAAACAAAACCTCCCAAGATGAGCAAAGCTCCTCGCCAGGAAAACTGCTCAATTAAGAGCTGGACCACAGGGGCCAGGATGAAGGTACCAATTCCACTTCCTGACATAGCTATTCCATACGCCAGTGCTTTCCTTTTGTTGAAGTATTTGCCCACCATCGCAATGGCTGGAGAATAACAAAGTGCAAACCCAAGTCCTAGAAGAGAAAGCAAAGTGCAGATGGCTTAATACTAAGCATGACATATGGAACATATTAAATCAAATCACATAATGTGTTTTCATTAGTACAAATGAATAGAAAGCTTATTCTGTATCACGCAGCCCAGTCTGAATATGATGAGCAACTAGGATGATGTATTTCTTCCACTGGCAGAGTCACTGACTTGACAAACCTAACTGATGATCATTAATTCACAATAATAAGACTCAGACAGAAGTGATGGGGTTCACTTCACAACAAGAACAAGGATGATCACTAAACATGAGAGAAGTGGTGTGCCAGCGTCTCCTGCATGCAAAATGAGGTCTTCCCCAGGGTCTGCACCAATGCTGGCACTGGACATGCTGTCCTGATGAGGCACGAGTTTGTGTTTTGGTCTGTTGCAACCCTGAACATTAATTTTCAGGTCTCTGAAACACAGTACAAAGAGCTTGTCTCTGTTACTAATATTCTAAAAAAACCTCTCTTGGTCCACTAAACAAACTCCTTGCAACAGCTGTTTGGAGTCCTGACCATTTTAAATCTTTGCCTACAAGTTAAGGGGGGAGGAAAGCCTCAGAAAGCCAGATCCAGTAGAGTAAACAAATAAGATTCATCTCTTGGATGGAGAAAAAGATTGTGGTCTCTGCTGCAGAATCAGAGAGCAGGTTTTAATCATCAAGTCATTGCCCTAACACTAAAATATGTATTTCTGAATCAGTAATAGAAATGAGTTCCTGACTAGGGCTTTGGAGCATGTCCTACATTGAGGGTAAAACAGTCCCCAGTGCTGTAACCAGCTTGCCACATCCTCCTCAAAGGCCACACTGTGTGGGGCAGGCACTAAACCTGCCAGGATGGAATAAGAGGATTAGAGGGACTCTGGGCAGCAGGTGCCCAGTCTGGCACCCCTCAGAAGGCGAGAGGAGAAGCAGGGCACAGAGCTGAGGTTGGACCTGTACAGGCAGCAGAGCCAGAGGAGCAGCCCTAAGCTAGACATCATCACTCAAGAGTTATGAAAATCATACTCTGTTAGGCATACACACCATTTAATTTCTAGTGAGTTGGCAGGGGAAAATAGGTCTCAAAAAAGCCAACAAATGCCCTGTGAAATGTGGAAAATTTAGGGCTGAAAACATTTTCATATGTCTTAGAAGGAACTCTGCTGCTTACTGACATTCCCCAGTCTCACCTCTGCATCACTCTGGTTTCAAGTCCTGCTGCTTTTATGGATTTAGACATTCACTTGTTGTGGTCCCTCCTGCTCTCTGGGTTGGAGGCACCACATCTAGCCTTTACCAACAGTTCACCTCTTTGTTAACTGGTCCACAGACTAAAAGTTCACTGCTTGTAGTGAACTTGGCTCTTTACTACTCCATGTACAAATTGTAACTGCCTTTCCACCTTGGTATTCACAGCAGCTCCCACTAAGGAAGCCTCAGAAGTATTAGCACAGTATGTAGCACAGTCCCTCAAGTTACAAGAAGCCTTTTTATTTGTTATGAACACATTTGTCAAAGATTAACATCGTAATACAGGAGCAACATGCGCTAAAATAAGGATTTTTTTTTTTTTTTTTAAAATAAATAAGCTGTTGGCAGCATGTGAACTGCAGTAATTCCACCAACTTGTTACTAAACTCCAGGGGACCAAGTACAAGGTCTTATATCACCGTGGCTACCAGGTCAGTATTAATGAGGAAGGAATGTCAGTGTGACCACGGGCCCCTCTCAAGTTCCTCTGTGCACAACAAACACAGGCAGATAGGACAGAGCAAAAATTTGTTTTCACCACACCTGAGCAAAAATGGAAGAGCTGCTACAGCGAGACTACCAACCAGCAATTTTTTTTGCTTTTCAACTGGAATGTAAGGCAGACAAAAGTAAGGTAAACAGCTGAGGTGCCTGGTATTCACCAAGAGCTCCTCTACCTCTTACTTACATTTTTGTTTTGATTTAAACTTTTTTATAATATGAAAATATATTAGGGCAGTCTCAAACTTCTGCTATAACAAACTCCTCCCAAGTCCCAGACAAAATAGGGAAACCTTTTCATGTATACCAGCTGCAACAGCAGTCCTTCCTGACCTCCCATAATTTCAGAACTTTATCGATAATCCTCTTTCTAATATAAGGTAAGAGTTGCTTTTGCAGGGTGCTACATTTGCATTATATGAGATCAGTCAGTGCTGAAGCTCTTGCTGGGGTAGCCTCTCTTTTACAATGATGGGAACAGGTCTGAATATCTCTGTTTGACGAGGGCAGTGCAAATATGACATGGAGAAGAGATCACCCATCATTTTAGCATTCCTGTCTTGTGTTCTGGCAGCAACAAAGGGGCTGAATGCATCCTACCTGTGAGGACTCCTAATGATAAGTAGAGATGTTCCAGAGTGGTGGCGAATGAGCTCAAAATTAGTCCAGTAGATGCAAGCAGCCCTCCTAGCATGATACCAACTTGGCAGGACACATGATTACTGATTAAACTCCCAAGCGGGGCTTCAAAGAAACAAATAAAGCTGGTAGTTAATGGCGGGTCCTCACACACAATTCACTGCAACAGTTATAAATGAAAAGGAAGCAGCAGGAAGCAGGAGAAAATGGTAATTGCAGCTACAGAGTGATCTTCCAACCCTGTCACAATGGCATAAGCACCAAATATAAAGAAAAATAATTCTAAAAGTAGTTTTCCTGAAAGTCAGGATAAACCTGAAACTTACAGCAGCTTTCTTAGCAGCCATTTATGTAGATCAAAGTCGTTATGGAACACAGCTAATCTGCAATGTCAAGGGCTCAATACAGGCCACAGCAACAGCCCACACTGTTCATTACTCTGCTTGCAACACTCAGACTTTTCCTCACCTGGAATTTGCACTTCAACCCTCAGTAACTTTAGGTGTCTTTCCTCACAACTCCCTGGCCTTTTGGGCTCTTTGTTAGACACAAACAGGAGAGGTCTCACTTCCTTTGGACAACCTCCAGGGCTGCTACCCTTCTCCAGCACTTCTCCAACATTGATTCCTCCCAGATCTCGCTGTTTCTACCATGGGATGTCATCAAGAGCACTCTCCCCCTGTTACCTGCAATTCCAGTGCAAGGTTACTTTTACTTCTCTCTTTTCCCCAAGATATAACCTGGCTGTCACAGGTGAGTTGTTGCATCTCATTCCAGCTGTGTCCCTCTGTCTAATTCTTACAGATTAACCTCTTCTACAGCACTAAGGCATGGATTATCACCAAGCTGTACAGCTTTAAAGCAAACCCATGATAAATTCATACAACCATTGCATTGATGCATGTGATTTTTAATAATACCACATTTTCTTTTAAGAGAGAAGACTATTTGTGAATACACGCTTCTGATAAAAGGAGGATGGCTGTAACTTGATCTGGAGGCAAGATGTACATCCTGTGCTACATCTCAAATATGACTCTAATCAAAACGCAGAGGAAACAATGGCTCAGTTAACAGCTCTCAAACATGGGGTGTCCCTGCAGACCTCAACGAAAGTACATCTCTGAAAAATTACATCATTTCACAAAGCAAAGTTCTGCTTCTTTTCTTTAGTATGAAGACACTCCCCTTCACAACTGTGTTGGGGGAAGCAGCTTGGATATACCATACCCCAAAGATCCCACAGTATCACTCTTTCCCAGCTGACTGCACCAATTTGTGAGCATGCTAAAACCAGATGGATACAATGCAAAAGCAGTCACATTACTTGTAAAAGACTAATACACACCACAAAGCATTGTAGCACAGTCGACAATGGAGTGGATCCAAGCAGTTCTGGCATAATCCTGCCCAAAGTATGCCTGGAACTCCACAAAGAAAATGGAAATGCACCTAGGACAGAAAATATGAACACGAATCTTAAACATGGAATATTTGCCTCACAGAAAACACTGGTCTCACTCTTCAGTTATAAAAAGTACCCACTTGAAGGTCCTCTCCAGCTCCTAGGAAAATCAAAATTGTAGTCATGAACATTGTAATATCATATGTTTCTTTACATGTTTTCTGGGGTGTCTGCTGCTAGAGTTTTTATTACTCATAGTATTCTGAACTAAAAAAAAAATTGAAATGCTAATTCTCACCAGCAACTTGTAGCCCATATGATGATGTTGCTTCCCTGGCACACAAAGCCCTGGATTCACAGTTCTTCACTGACCTTGTTGCTGTTGACACGCACAAACCGTGACGGTGGGTCAATACAATACCTACAGAGCAAACACCACCTGCAGCTATGTGCTCATTGATGGACAAGAGCAAAGTTAACTCCTCTCAAATAGAGAATCAAAACACAGCAGGAGCCTGTGGACCTTCCAGCAGTTTAATAAAATGCTTCCAGGAGAGGCTATTTTGCTCAGCTTAACAAGTGTTACTGTTCAACATGTCCCTGCAGAGGAACAGACTAAAAGGCTGCATAGTTTCATTCTCTTTTCTGGATCAACAAGAGATGCCTTTTCCCCCATCTTTTTCCTGAATCAGTGAACAACCACTTCTACTTTTTTTCTTGCACATACTCCATTTTTCTATGTAGTCTAACATGTGCCAGCCATGAGGTGATTTCATGGATGTAACACACTTCACACATGAAAAAGCAATTAAATCCACTAGGAATTCTCTACTGTTATTATGGAATTGGTACATTTGTACACATTAACTAACACTGTATAAGTGTTTCTATCCCCTTCTGTGCTGTTGACTTCAAGACCCTAGATCCATAAAGACTTCAGATCCCTAAACCTGGCAGCTTTATTTTATAAGAAGTAAGAACTTTAGGTAGGAAACACTATATCTACATTATACTGACTATCCAACAAGACATTCATTCAGTTTTCCTCACTTGCCAGGGTGCTTATCTCCTTGCTTAATATAGCTAAATTGTCCATGCTCACACACACCAGGCTCCTCTGTCTCCAGTTGATATCAAAGTCACTGTGAAAGCAATCTCATCCCAGATTGCATTATGTTTATGCAAGGCAGCAGTCTATTCCTGTTCTTTCTATTTTCGAGAGAATATTTTCTGCATATTTTGGATACCAGAAGGGTGTAGAGAGGGGTTTGTTCTCCAGGGCTCGGCCCTTCTCTGGCAGGACAGTACCTGAAATGCTCACAGTAGGAGAAGGGTGTTTTTACATGCTTTTCACATTGACTCAGGAGTCACACAAATTCATTGGGACTACCAAAAATGAGCACGGCTGTGGGGTCAGAGGGACACAGTGAATCCGAAGAGACCCTACATGATTGCTCCCTCCCCAGCCAAAGCACCACAGCCTGAAATAGCACTACCTGCCCCAGGCCTTGATTCTGTAAGAGATCAGGGAGCGGGTGCTGAAAGCTAGAGCAGCTGTCAGAGGAGTCGAGACTAAATCCAGAGGGCTCATAACCCCCCTGGTTGTCCCCACAGCCTTAGGGGTTTCAGGAAGCCTTGGAAAATATAGCAGGAGAGAGTTTGTACCTAACCAGAATAACCCTGTCGACTTCAGAACATCAGGGGAGATCCCAAACCCTCTTCCTAAGGTGAAGGGAAAAAAAACAAACCAAAACCAAAAAAGCTAACGCCACAAAGAGGCCAGCAAGACAAGCAGAGTGCCTTTACCTTGTCACGGCCCTGGTGCAGATAGTGACAAGGAAGCAGCCAGCAACGATCATCCATCCCCAGCCTCCGTCGGGAGGGCCGCGGAGCCGGGCCCGGCGGGACGAGGCCATGGCGATCCCGGCGCTGCTCGCCTCAGTGCCAGTGGCTGGCTCCGGCCCTCACGCCCGGCCCGGGCGGGGGCCGCTCGGCACATGGGTGTCCGGCATCTGGGGAGAGAAACAGGCAGGGCGGCAGTCAGGACACACGGATCATGCTGTAACCTGGGCACCGCAGCCTGCCTCAGCTCTGCCCGCTGCAGAAAAGTGAGCGTTTTCTTTCACATGCCGTTGAAGAAAATTTGTTGGAACCGAGAGGGCCGTCAGAATTTCAGCCAGTGCCTGGTGTCATGCTTTTCGTGATGATTTGGGTAATTTGCCCAGCACTTGCATCCTAGCACACAATACTCTTTCCCCCTACGTGTCACTGTGTGCGTGTGCAAGTCACTTTACTGCTGCCAGTCACTCATTCATCTTCAGCAAGTCGTTCCCTCAACTGTGTTTTCAACTGCAGTCTCTACTCAAACTAGCTGTTCTTCCTTGTACACAATTTAGTGCAAAAGTTTTGTTTGAGAGCGTACAGTTTTCACCTTTGTACAAGGAGGGAATATTTACTCCACAACCAGAGCAGGTCTGATGATAAAATAACCTCTATTCTCACAAGTTTAACCCCAGATGGAAGCTGTAATCATCAGGACACAGCAACTTAATTTTATGAGCATGGACAGTTCACAGAAGGTTAGAGCTAGCCTGTCCCCCTCTCCTAACCACTTAAATCAAAACCATGTCTGCATCCAGGCCATAAAATGATCTCTAAACACCCTGGCTGCTTCAGGACACTGCAGGAGACCAAATGACACCCACTGGACCCTATGCGAGCAACAGAGTCATGTGCTTTGCTAATGGGACCAACAGTCCTTAGTCCTTTCTGCATCAGTGACTGCATGGCAGGGCTCAACCCAGGGACCTGAAGTGCCCCAATTTTTTCAGTGCAGGAACATGCAACTGAGTGCTGGCTGTCAGTGCTGGATTTCAGTCCATGCTTCTGTCATAACCAGCAAGCCCTTAGCCTCTGGATGGATCAAAGATTTATAAGACATAAGCAGAATATCTGGAATGTCTTTCAGTTTTGCTTGTAAAGAAAGCTCAAATAGCTTCTATCTCACCTAGCTACAACAGATGCTAAGTATGCAAGATTCCCATGGACAAGAACCATAGGCTTCCCAGGAAGTGTGACCTGTTAGGACAGGTCAGAGGGCTACAGAGCCACTTAAAATGGCAATTCAAGAAAGCAGCTACATGGCTAACAGTGTGCATCCTTGGTCCTTGAAGCTGCTTAGACAGGTGATGCTCAAGGCTTGACTCTGCAAAGTCCAGAGCTCCCTGACCCAAAGAGCAAGACACTCTAAAACCAGCCCTAAACATCATCACATCTGAACCTTTGAGAAGTGCTCATCAGTGACCTCCTGGAGATATATTGAGTTTCAGCTCAAAACCAAAACCAGAATTATTTTAAGAAAACATACACTCTACCAAATTCAAAAGTGAGCAAAATAGGAGAAAACACAACATGTTGAAAGCTTAGTTGACTAGGCTGTAAATAATTTCCTGTAACAACACTGTACAAGAGTATCAACAGACTCTTTTTGAAAACAAAATCTTTGGTAGTGTTCTGACTCAAAAACAATAAGAAATGTAATCCTAATCGATCTGATTTGCCTTCAATGCCAAAGAATTGCAGCTGATCATTCAGTGTATCATAAAGTCCTATGTTCTAACAGAACTCACTCCATTAATGTTGAAAACAGAAAATCCCTAGTGCAGCTTTCAAAGATAGGGGTGTACTGGGTTTGCATGGCCTGGTTTTTGGTAGCAGGAGGCCTACAGGGTGGCTTCTGTGAGAAGCTGCTAGAAGCCTTCCTTCACATCCAGCAGAACCAAAGTGCAAAAGCCAGGGGCTGTGCTTTCATATGGGGCATCCTAACTGCCATGGGAAGTGAACAGCAAAGAGCACCATTCATAACCTTGCAACAAAATGTGTGCTTGTCGTTTTTGAACAGTGACTTGTGCTGGCCACGTTTAAAACAATATCCTTGAAAAATAACAGTGAATAAAAATATCCACAAAAGATGCCAAAACTATATTATACTGCCATCCAGTTATACCAGCTAAAACAGCTAACATTAAATAACTGTTCCAGGTCTTTCCTGGTATTCCTCAAGGACCACATATTTTTCCCTCTGCACTAATCAGTGTGTACCACACACTTTATTTTAGACCAAAACTGCTGTATTATATTTGGAAATAAAACTTACTGTCCTATTTTCTCTCTTCATGTAATAGACTTTGCTAATATTTATTTATAAATAAATATTTGTAAAAATCTTTCTAATAATTCAGAGCCAAAAGAAATTCCCACTACAAGCATTAGAACACATACTTATGCTGTTTTATTATCTTCTCGCCCACTGTCACAAACATCTGTTTCATCATAAGTTAAATTGTATTATAAGGCCTTTGCAAGGTTAATCTCAGTGTTTTTAAGGAGTCTAGCACAATGGTGGTTTTCACTCATCACAAAGTACTACTGCAATAATTCTAGTTCACATTAATGAACTAGAAGAGAGCTCAAGTATTATAAAAACTCTTATGACCTGCTTTGTTTCTCACTTCTCCGGCTCTTTGGAGAGACACTCTGTTCTGCCTGGTTATGGAAACCATTCCCTCTTTGTATGAAGAACAGGCCACATCTCAGATGGGACACATGACATGGCTACAGTTTGGATTACCTATCAATAGCCACATTTGCTCACAAAGATCAAACAAGAATTTATGGCCAGGGTTACAAGAGCAAAAAAGCAAGCAAAAAACTGGCATCTCATGGATAGAAGTGAGTTTAAAGAGTCTCAGCTGGATGCAGCCTTTGAAAATTCATTCCTACAGCTGATTAGAAAAATACTATAAAACAAATGAAACTCAAATGAGTTTAGGGTTTCAAACCTCATCTTCAAGGTATTCAATTACTAAAACTTACATGCATAAAAAAATCAGTAAAATCTCCAGAATGGAGACCAGGACAGTTTGTCTCTTCTGGCACAATTTTTTAATACACAGCAAAAAATGCAAGCGCAGCTGACAAAGCTTTCTGAAAAGTTTTTGCAGGTGCCCACATGCCCAGCAGGACATCACTGGCCTCTTCACAAGCCTCTCCACTATACTCAAACTTCTGACACAAAGACAAACAAATTGAGGAAAAAAAGAGACAACAGATTGGTTAATGCAGTAAAAGTAGAAAGCATGTTTGTAAGCAAGTATGGCTTACAAACCAAAATCCAAGGGAGGCTGAAAATGCCTTCAGTGAAAAGTTAGAGGATACCAGGCACACGACACAAAAGACACACCCATGGACTCACCACTTGGCACACACCTTATGTATTTGCCTTCCAGCACATGCTGCTAATTTGTGAGCAAACCATATTTCTTATAGATTCCATCCAGGCAGCAGACAGTTCTACAGGATTTATGTTACATTTCAGGTAGACACAAACTAATGAATGATTCTTTATTTTTAACTGATACAGTCAATTGTAGCTTTGATTGAAGCTTCCTGTATAGCTTCAGGCAACTGCCTTATGAAATATGTGCAAACATTGGATCAACAAGTTATCTGATGACTAAGACAGTGGTCACATGATTCTTCACCTAGAACCAGATCATCAAGTACAGTTTGATTTAAACCACCACCACATCCCAGTCTACTTAGGTGGAAAACAAAATTCAACACTTTTGTGAGGGTCTACATCTAACCTAGCCACATAAAAAGCTGCTAGCTAATCTATCATAAAGCCAAAGTGGCACAAATAAATTACATCCTGATTTGTCAATTAAGTCTATGATCAAGTTATCCTGCCAAATTCACTTGAACAAGCACAGCCAGTACCAGTGCTTTGTACCATGTGGCCACCACATTTTGCATGTAACACTAAGAGCCTTGGGGTAGATTTATTGCATTATTTCAAGTTCAATAAGTTATGTTCAAATGGATGATTGAATAGCTCGTAAGAATCCATGAATTAACAGGGCACTCATAAAGTTCAAGTTATTTAGCTCAAGATTTTCCTGGCAATCACATGTAATATAGTTAGGTGGAGTTTGCATAAGCACATGACCCATCACAGAAGGATCCTAAGAAATTCACACATACCACTGGAGCACTTCTGCAGAGTCTTGGCAAGGAGAGACTTCTTAATTTGGGTTTGAGCAGTATCTTTCATTGCCCTTTCTCCAAGAATGAAGTTGGTTTTTTGGGTTTTTTTCCAAGTTCTGATTATTTGGAGTGGAGGAGGAACTTCCAGTAATGCCAAAATGGATAACAGTGACCCTTCAATAAGCAAAAATACATACAAAAATTTTCAGAGGAGTCTCTGAAATACAGAGCCCTAACTAATTTTAATGCACAAACAGTAGTAGATGGGTGCCATGGCCTCAGCCTAGATCTCTGGTCCAACTTCCCTGGCAAGCTTCAGATCAGGGTTGAGACCCTAGTTCGCATTTTTAGCTGTACATTAACGTACTTGGGAAGAATTTGATGACATATCAGGCTAAGTAAACATAGATTAGCTATTTGGTTACATGGTTACTTGCTGTTATTTTCCCAGAACCCTGCCAGCAAACATTTAATGAGGTTACAAGCAACTGAAAACAACCATACTATAAAAAAATGCCTGGCCAACAGGAAAAGGCCAGCCAGCCTCCCTATAGCAGATTAGTGTAAACCTCATCTCCTTGACTCCCCACTTGCTTCAAGGAGTGCTGTGCCTTTCATAGCCACTAAACTAATAGGCAAGTTAAATAATTACCTTTCTTGTGGCTGCACATGTCTGAAAGCACTTACTATGCCAACTGACAATTTCATTTGGAGGTTAGGAAACTTAATTTGCTTACACTCTGGTGCTGTTTTCTAATTATCTGTATGGTGGATAGTACAGATTGTGGACTCTGCAAATGAAGTTGAACAGCAAGAAAGCACACTTCATCTGCACAATCTTGTCCTCTCCCTTCCCAAATGCCAGTTTGCTCTCAAGTTGCATCTTTTCTTAACCCCTCTGGTATAGGATAAGACTCCTTTTGCATATTTGCTCCACAGTAAGGCCTGGCAGCATTGGCTGCTATTATAACGTATCTCAGATGTACATGAAAGTTCCTGCTGCTTCAGACAGCTAAAGGAAAGCAGCATTAAAATATAATCTCAAGAAATATCTAGCTCTGTACTTTGCTAGATAATTTTCACCCAAGCACTAAGTAAGTAAATGTGCTTTGCTGCGAGTTCAAAGATGATGCAAGGGGGGTGAAAATGGTACAAATTCTGATAATCCCTTAGAAAGCTTTAGTTACCCAATGTGCCCTGGCAGCTCACTAAACAGTGAGTCACTAAACTGTTCCCCCAATTTAAAACATTAAGTTTAATTTTGCAGGATAAATAACCTAGCCGTTACTTCAGCAGCTGTTTTTGAGAAGCCTAGAAAGAAAACTTGTGCTCCTGAGAGCATCTCCCTTGCTCAGCCACTCAGCCAGCAGAAAGGAGTGAGGTTACTAAAAAAGCATTGCCATAACCTTGCACCTCACCACAAGGTCCCTTTTGCCAGGAACAGGAGCACAAAAATCCAGAGCAGCTTAGCCACCAGCCAGCAGAACGACAGGAGCCACTGACCTTTTAAACAGCTCACAGCCAGCAAAGTACTCACTGCTCCCCCTGCCCACCTCTCCTCCCACCCTAAAGGTTTCCTTATTTAAATAAATTAATTTAATAATGATATCACAACAGTGTGAAGATGCAAAGCATTTGTATGACAGAGGACAGAAGAACAGCAGGTACAGTCACACTGGCCAGCCTGGTGACCAGGGATGGTGTTTTTCCTACCTTGTTCACCTGCTTAATTTATAGTGTTGGTGTATCTGGCAACTCCCTCACCTCTAGAAATACCACCTCCAGTGCCTGACAGTTTGGGTGCTTTTTGAAAATGCTCCATTTGCAGAGGGATACAGCTTCAGCCAGAGGAAAAGGAATAAGGTGAGGTTTCAGCAGGAGAACACAGATCCCAGACCATAATAGGGGTCCCACTCCACTACTTTCTTATTCTTCACCCTGCCCTGATTACACAAAATCAAAATGTCTCTGTGTGTTTAAATGCCTTTGCAATTTCTTTCAGAACTGCATGGAAGGATTCTGTGCAGCTTATCCCAATGGAGCTGGCCCAAATATGTATTACCAGCATAAATAAGCACAGAATCCAACACTTACTTTTGCCTGTTCCATAATGCAGAGATGTATTATCAGAAGCATAAGAAAGAGACTGATCTAGAATTTTCTTTCTGGAACAGTGTGAGATACATCTAAATAGTTAAACTATATGTGCCATTTGCTGCCTTTACCATGAAGATGGGGCAGGAGAGGCCTGAGAAACTTGTGCCCAGAATGTCAGGACACATTTCCAGAACAGGTTCATTAACACTAATTAATTTAAGCTGTACTTTTCTGGTAAACAACAACACACACAGCTTTCAAAGTCACTTTAAGAACATTCGTGCAGATGAATTTTATGAAGAACAAGTACAAAGCAGTTTAAGTGCAGCTGGAGAAGATTCATTAATGCATGAAAGGTAACAGAATTGCATATATTTGCTACATTTAACCTATGCACCTAGCTCTAGGGCAGTTTAACATCTTCTGGCTATTCACATAGCTCTAGGGTAGTTCTATCTGTTTTGTTCTTCAGATTGCACCCCAAATATTATTTCTAGGCACTTGCTACACTCATATTGACCTCTGGCTTTAATACTCTCTTGCTTTCTCTTCCCTTTAACTGCTGCATCTTCCATGAAATGAAAAATAAACGAACGAAAGAACTACGAATAAAAGAGAAAACAAAAAGGGCATGGTATGAGTATCAAAGAAGAGGAAGAGAGAAGAAGGAAAAAGCTAGCTAAAAAAATATGTATGTTCTGTGGGACAGTGGAGCATAAGATTAAATATTTTAAAGGTTTTGAAAGAGTTCATTTCTTTTGCATGTCTTGAAGGATCAAGGATGACAACATCTGACCACTGACCAGAGTCTTTCCAGAAGTTTACTAGCTACCTTAACTTATACAATAGAGCACATTAAATGGGACATGGCATTTTATATAAGCACAGAAGATGCAGACAGCTGCAAACCCTCTATTGGCTGGTCTAGTTAAAAGAAAAGGAGGTACTCTTTTTTGTTTTTTTTTCCTGTTAGGAAAAAAACAAGACACTTTTTCAGCCTCTTTTGCTTTCCCATATTCCCACAATAGCAATTGCATACCATGGTAGGCACTACAGCCAGCATTCTGGCAGGGAGCTAAATCCTAAATTGTTCTTAAATACATGGAAAATAAAGACTTCAATTCTGTACAGCTCTTGGGAGGCAAACACTATTTCTAATCTAATCTATTTTCTCCAGTCAACAGCTGTCCCATTCTGCACCCTGAGTTAGCTATTTAACTCAAAAAGAACAGCTTGTTTTGATTTCAGCAGTCTATTTATCAAGAATTATATGATTATGACTTTGACTTGTTTAAAAACAACCCAAGAGGTTCTTTGCAACCCTATGTTCCCAAGTAAAAGTACTCCATTGAGCATCTTAAGACTGTCACTCTATATTGTCAGCCTTTTTTCTGTATGAATATGTGTCTAGATAAATATGTGTCCAGTCTCTAGACAAAAACAAAGTTTATGTTCTTCTGAAAAGAATGGCTGATGAATCCATGGAAATAGTCCTTGTGTGAGCAAGTAATCTTGCAGATTATGCATGTCTTTACAAGCAGGGCACTCATTCAGCATCTCAGACCTCCATAAAATCAGTATCTCTCCAGCACTGTTACAAAGGTTTAAAAAAAGAACTACTTACCCAAAGGTTCATTTAGGGAATTGTACCAGAATTAAACTAAACTAACAAATATTTTAAAAATCCCCAAATAAAACCAAAATGCAACCTGAATTTTAATAGTTGCCAGAACACTATGACAAGAAGCACATTAAGACAGATCGTAATTAGTGCTTCACACTTTTCCCAGTTTTTTATCCATAATATTCCTGAATAAATCTGTATGATTTATTTTGAAAATGTGTAACCACTTTTATAAGTTTAAGGAGGGATTTCCCTATGATATCAAATAAAAGCAACATTAATAATCTATTTGTATTGCAGCAGTACTTTGGGGCTTCTAATCAGAGAGCAGTGTCACAGGGCTGGGCATCATCCAAATATCTGATAAAACTTCCATCCAAAATGTATCCAGATAGAGAAGATAAAGTGTGCAACAGCCCAGCTTATTAGCTCCTATCGCTGTGCTGAACAGCAAATGTTCTTTGTTTGCTTCAGTCAATACATATGAGGGAGGTGGTTGCTGGAGACAGATTGAACAGGAAAAGCAGTCTGGAAAGCAAAGGGATAAGCAGCTGGTAGAGAATGGAGGTGCCATAGGTGACTGGGGTGACACAAAAGAAGGGCAAGAGTTTAGAAGACTCTCTTTTTACGCAAATATAAAAATACTCAGAGCTGAAACATGAAAAAGACGGCAAAAGGAAGGACTGTAGAGCAGCACAATGTTCATTAGCTGCTCCTGGACCAAGCAGTCACTGGGAAAGGAAGGGCCATGCTTGCCTCCCACAGTGATCACTTTGCCACACTGGCTCCTTAATTTGTCAAAGTTGCCAGGAATTGCTAAACCAAATGGTGCAGCTGGAGCCACAGCAGGAGTAGTTACTGTTGGTAATGAGAAATGCAATGTGAACATCCCTTGTCTCTTAAAACCGTTGTGTGGGGCTCACAGAAAACCAACAGCCTGATAGAAGGGGGTCTACAGAAAAAAGTTAAGCAAATGGTAATGGAAGTCTTTTGACTCTCTTATGTAGCTTCTGGCTAGGTTAGTCCTTAAATAATGCAGTTTAACTACAGAGGGTAAAAAACACAAAAGAGTATTTTTGTAAGAAAACACATTTGCAGAGAAAGCTTGACTTTAACTTAAGTCCACCTGAAAATGTGCATTTTTGATTGACACTCTTAAGGATTTTTAAACAGGTGGGTTGTCACCATTTCATTTCTCACTGTGATAAAAAGAACAGAGCCAGACAATTTTCCTTGAGTACACGGCTGTTACCGAAATCTGAGCTGAGCCTGCCAATGAGCACACCCATAGCAAGGCTGTGGTCACACATGTTCCATCTTATGATGTCAACATACAGATGAGTCAGAAATCTCTGATGTTTGCTATTTTTCTAATAGCTCTCAATTTTTCAATATTCCTACATTTTCCTAATGTAGAAACAGGTGGTGGGTAGACAAGGGTTTTGGAAGCTTTTTGGAAGGTTTTTTTATTTACTTATAATTGCATCCCATTTATCTGTTAATTTTGAGTTTTATAATATATCATTAATGATGATTAAACATTTCTTCAAACACTTCTCATTTACTGTTAAGCTTACATATGTCACAGTACAATAATTTTTCTGAGTCATTCCTATCTGTTCAAGGATCTGTGCACCTTTCTGGATTAAGTACTTATTAGTGCCCTCTTATATCCTTAAAGAAAAGTTAACATCTGACCATATTTGTTTGGAAATTCTGAAAAAGCTTTGTAATCAAAGTGGTCTTCAAGTGACATGTTTCCCACATCTGGTATATAAATTTTTCCATCTTCAGGACAATCTTGCCCTGAGAGAGAATGCCACTGCAAAGCTGCAATGAAACGTGAGAATAGCATGAGTTTTTTCAGACCATCACATAGTCTGTGGAAATCACTACTCTCCCCTTCCTTCACTGATTCTGCACCCCAGAGTCTACTTTGGTGATAAGGATCCAAAAATAAACTTCTCTTAGGTTAGCTGAAGATGACCTGGTGAATCGTATAACAAGCAAATGCTGTTCCAATCCCTCCAGAGAAAATTAGGGTGTCCTCAGGCATGCCAGGAGTGCTCAGGCACCAACAGTGCAGCTGTGCCTGGGTAAAACTGAGGGGCTGACAACATGGAGACACATCTCCCTGAACATATCTTGAAGTGCAAAGGCCACCTAAAAGCTGTGATCACTGCCAGCTTTTGTGTTTCATCTCTGATAAGAAATGAGTGCTGATGAACGCCAGCCACAGCAAACGTCCTTGGCGGGGAGTCCCAGCCTGAGGAAGCACTGATGACCCTTCTGTGGTGTCCTGGGAAAGGTGACACCCAGTCCAAGTTCCTGGTAACAGAGGAGATCCAGGAAAGCAGGAGGCAAGGCCAGGGCACATTTGTATGCCCTCACCTAGAAGGCTCAGTGATGTGCTCAGAGAACTTGTACATGTACTTGGAGTTCTTTCACAGTTATCACCTTCTCAGCCTTTCTGTTCATGGAAAAACCTTGTTCAATCTGCGCCAAACTAATTTGGTTTATAATGTCCTTGATGCCTGGCTGGGTTTTAGTAAGATGCACCTAAACAAAGACATATTTTCCCCACGGTCTTGAAGAGTTCAGAGCCCAAGTGGCATTGTTGGGTTTTTAACAATTCACACAGAAAAATGCTTTTCACAGTTAATTTTCAAGATGTGAATCTTACACAAGTTCTTTTTAAAAGGAAAGGAAATGACTGTTTTAGAAAACAAATTCTGCACCTACAGAACAAGCTATCCAGAAGGTTGCCTCTATTTATCTGATGGTTTAGGGCTGCTGTTAGCGTCAATTCATCATCATCTTCAATGTACAATATTTGCCAAAACTAATCAGGCATGGAAAGGCAGGGCAGGTTATTTCCTTTTGTTGACACAAGCTTATGTTCTGAAATAAGGCTATTAGGATAGTCGATGCCATGCATGCTCTTCTAATGGTCAATATGCACCATATGATAGCAAACTGTCACCAGGACTGTTATTTGTCTTGGGAGGTTTTCAGCTGAAATCTTAAACTCTAAAAAAGTCAGACAGCCCTATCATGAGGCCATATAAGAGCCACAAATTATTTTAACTTTAATAATCTTAATTTATAATCATTGTATATTCTAATTGTGCATTAAGATAATCCCTGGCAGGAGTGGTAGAAAAATCTCTAAACACTGGACAGAAAACTGTGCAAGACAAAAAAACAGGATGTCTGTCATTTGCTGAAACAGACTTCCAAAAGCAGCTACTGATAAGTGTGGCTTTGCAGGGTTAGGTATTTCTGACAAGCCACTGCACAAATCATATTTACCTTATTAAAAAAAGCATAATATTATATATTATAATAGATCCATAGGTACATTCCAATGAACACATCTCTGCACAAGTAGGCTCACGTGTGTCACTGCACAAACCCTTCAGAAAGTAACAAAAGGGAAGCTACTAAGTTGGAAAGGAAACATTAAATACTAAAATGAAAGACAAAGAAACAGATACAAGTCAAGAGGAAAAACTTGACCAGGAAGAGTGCATTTGACAGCACTCACACAGTGAAAATATGCATCTACTCACAAGTAACTGTTTTGGTGAAGTCACACGCTGGAAGTTAACAAACAACTGAAGTGTCTTGGGCAGATCAGAACATTCCTCATGCTCAGTCTTCCATTCAGCCTCACCGAGCCATCCACGTTCCAACTAGATCTTTGCTTAATACCGCATTTTAGTTTTTAGGAAAACTTAAAAGCTTTGAGAGAACTGCCCCAGGTTCCCTTTGCTGAGTGAATCTTGGTGCAGCTGCTTGATTACATCATTTTCAGAAATGCTCAGCAGGAACTTTCCACGATACATAAGGGTGTACTCCTGCTAGTCAGCATTGCAGCCCAGAAATACAGTTTCTCAATTTTATGTTAAAGAACATTTCATAGAATGCTTTTGCTTTCATAAGTGAAACACAGAAAAAAAAAAAATCACCCAGTTATACCTTAAGTATGTTTTACCATTGCTCTCCAGATTTCTATTTTAATTTCTTTAAAAGTTAGTCTCCATTTTCATTTTCTCTGATGTTCCCACATATCCTTAGCTTGTATCCTCTCATCTCCACAGGCACACAGAACTGTCAGCAAGCAGAATGCTACAGTAAGTGTTCAAATAAGCCTGTGATGGAGATGTGATTAGAAAGAATATTTGAAAAAATGTCTGACCACAGGAAGCACATGATTACCTTAACTCATAAAAAGCATAAGACTAAAGGGCTTTGCACCAAGGGACCTAAGGGTGCCTCTGCCAGGAAAACAAACCTGCACATAGTGAAGGCAGAAATTTTACAGAAGAGAAGTTTGAGTTACTCTAGCAGTAAATGAGACAGTATGTAGAAAAACAGGAAACCACTTTCCCCAGATTGTATCACATTTGTCTTTTCTCTTCAACATCTACACTGTAAAGCAAGATAGCTATAAAAGAAGGAGGAAAAGAGCCCATCTGGAGGAACAAGACAAGATGTTAGGGAGTCATCTTGTTATACATTAGACAGCAATGATAAGAGACCATAAAAGGTGAAATTTTAAACTACTTGAAAAAGGAAAGAAAGAAAAAGACTGATGCTATCTAAGAAAAATAACCTAGAAATTTATGCAAGAACTGGTTATAAAAACATTGGTAAAATTTCTCTGTTTCTTCTTCCTGTTAAACAAAGTCCTAATTACAGCAGCTGAATATTTACAGCCTCAGAACCAGCACAGCCTGCCAAGTCTCCCATAAAACCCCCAAAGGCTCCTATGGGCAAACTCTCAAGTGGAAACTCTTCAGAATCAAACTATGCAGCCTCTGCTTTTTCATCTGATCCTACAGGCCAGCTTGCTGGCCATTTATCATAGCATCTTGAACCACTGAATTGGAAAGTTTATAAAAACAAAAACCTGGCTAAAAATTTCAAGAATAGATTGTAGAACTTAGTATAGGCTTTCACTCTGGTACCATGCTCCAGGATGTACTCCATACAAGTTATAAGAAAGTTTAAAAAAAAAAAAATAGTCCTGGCTTTTCACTCTCAGTTTTCTTATTCACATTACTGGTCAAGGAGCCATGGTGAATAAATGCATTTGCTACCTGTTTGGACTGGACAGTCATATGAGTATCATTTGTTTAGTCTCACCACATGTCAGCTTGGGAACAAAAGAAGTTTTAAAAGGATGACCAAACAGTTATCCTCTTATCCTGTTATTCCAACCAACCCTGTAATTGTCTCTTAACCAGATCTCGTTATCAATAATCCTTTTATTGGGATCAGTTTCACTTTAAACAGCTTATTACATGGATGAAAAAAGGAACAAAAATAACTCAAGAATTACCAGAAAACAAAAATAATTTCTAAAACCAATGTCCATATATTGATACACAGAGGGTGATATTCCTTAAAATCTTCTCACTGTGAAATTAATTATTTTCTGGAGAAATGAACAAGTCCTAGTGATTTTTTCAAGAACATCTTCTATTTACAACGGAAATTCAGCCCCTACAGGGAATAAACTATAACTATAAAGATAGTATATTTAAATTGCATCTTCTGAATTACCTGAAAGAGTAACTTGAAGCATCCCAAAGAAGGGTTGTTATGGGGAATTGTTGGTTCACCCATAAATTGCCACCATAATAATAAAAAGATAATCTTGATCTCACACTAAAACTGATAAACAAAAACTAATGTCAAATCAAATTATCCTTTTTTTTTTAGCAACAAGATCTCTAACTGAGTTAAGTTTCCATTTCCAGTTAAGAACCACTGGTATATCTTGGTACCCTGAAAAACATTGGGAAGATGTTGGCAGCAACTCCTGCCTATGAACCTACCTAAAAAAAGCTCTGTTGCACTTCAGATCCTTCATTGTTAGATAACTTTTCTTCTTGAGTGGGCATTTCACATTAGGGCAGGTTGCATTTAATACATTTTAAATTGCTACGAAGTTCTAAATTCACCTGAAGCAAAATTAGAATCTCAACAAATTTTAACGAATCCAGAAGTGTCAGCAGATTTCCACCTCCACTACCACTCTAAAACACATTCCACTGGTTTCACACACTGTCCTGTCACCATCTTCTCATCCTCTTTTTTCCCCCACACAGATTTTATTTGGTGCATTGGTGCCAACTGCATGGACCTTTCCTGTCAGGAGGCATTAATACACTGACAACAGCATTTACATGCTTGCTATATTCTCTAGAAAGAGTAAAATGAAGGGATTTTTTATTTTCTAGAAGTTGCTTCATGAACGACGTTTTCACAACTGTCACCCAAGATTTACTTTCTCATTTTGGTAAAAGTAAAAATTGCCTACTAAAGGAACACTCTGTAAAGTACCTCTGCTGATATGCCCAAGACGCCCATATGCAAGACCTCTCATCTGAAATACTTTGTTAACCCACGCTTTCTGGCAGACAGACAAAGCTTGCAAACTAACAAGTGTCATTTTACTATCAGTCACGTGTGGGCTGATTTTATGTAGCTTGCACCATAAGCCAAATGCTGAACTACATCATAGGGTACATCATCTGAGGGTTGCAATCCCTCAGAGATTACCCTCCATGCCATTAACTTGATTAAAAATAGACCAGCTGTGTGGGATAATTCTATTTATTCTTTCCAACTTGCTACTCCATCAGGCTAAATTAAATGGGCACTGATAGAAAGAGCTCTGACCACAAACAAGAGATGAAACACTGGCTTCATGAAGAGCAGAGGATGGTAGACCAGGCAGGGAATGAGTCACAGTTCATCCTACATTTCCCATTCTCACTTGCACTGCTTTGCTGTACTGCCCTGCCTACTCTACATCTGGATCCCTAAGCTAACCAGAAGGGGAATGTTCAAAGCTTTGGATCTGTGCTGTGTCCCACAGAGCTAAAGAGGGTACAGAAATAACAGTGTTTGCTTCTACAGGAAGCTGGCTCTGGCTGGGATTCACAGGGATGACTCTGCTAACAAATCGTTTTTACCTTGCTAATTTTCATCACAGCCACATGCCAACCTGCAAAATTGAAAATTAAATTTGACCAATTTAATTGTTCTCCAACTGTGTCCTCTTTTGACTGCTTAGATTTTCATGTATTTAGGTGAAAGCCAGGTCCTTCAATACATAATGACAGAAACGGCGTATTTTTGCTGAGAGTTTCAGGGTCCTTTGTGATCAGCTGTGATGCCACGTTCAACACATTGTTCATCCAATACTAATTTTTCCACTGTCATCAAATTGTATTTTATGGCAGCTGCACTTCCCAAATTAAATATTTGGGCCACTTTCAATGCAAAATACCAGATGTACAGAGAAATAGTCTGAACTGATTTAAATGAGGAAAAAAAGAAAATTGTTAATTCTATACTCAACACTGAAAACAGCTTTCATACAAAAACCTCCATCTGTTATTGGAACACAATATTGGTCAAGTGGAGAAACTACCTGGACTTTGTATTAACTCAGTCCTTTCAAGAGGGAACGTGCTGCTCCTCTCAGCTGGCTTTTCTTGGTCAGCTGATTTCCATTCCAATATTCTCTCTCTATCTTTTTTCAGTCCCTTGTAAAATGCACTTTGGATTTCTACTAATGTTATCACACTATAGCTGCCCCAAGGACCATTCAGACTAAATAAATCGATAAAAAATATTACAAAAGTTCAGATAGAGAACAAAAGGGAGTCAACAGGCAGAGGGCACTTTATGGAGAAGCTTCCCAAACGGTCTTTAGTCAAAACAAGTACTGTTGGCTTGTTAGATGAAGGAGGATAGTGTATCTTTCAAGCTTTTATGGAAGAAAGTGTAATTTAAGATGTTTGCATAAAAGCAGGGTTGCCAAGAGATAGTCAACAGGGACAGAACTCTCCAGGAACATGTGGCAGCAAGGACATGATCTTGGTCAATATAGATAAGCAGTGGTTTGTTATCCCAACTGACAGGATTGCATCTGAAAGGCTACAATGCTTAAAAACAAACAAACAAAATCAAACTACCAGAAATTAGTTAGTTTCTTTAAAAAAAATGCAAAGTAGCTGAATAGTAGCTGACTATGAGAAGTGTAACAACATCAACATATTCAAATGGCAATAGCACATCAAATCAATCCTTCAAGGGCCAGCTCAGACCAGTTAGCCCATACGATGGAAAGGGAAACCTTTATTCCCATCAAGTTCAGTGCAGTAAGTAATTTTAAAACCAGCTGTGGATATTTATATGTATCCTCACTGGTATAGGCAAGGCTGAGTATCATGCCCCTGGCCCAGGAAATTTCAAGTTCAATAGCTGAGAGACTGTATTCAACACTTCAGCAACCTGGCACATGCCTTGAATGTGGAACCATTTTCAGTTTGACTCTCCTTATTTCAGTTCTTCCTTTCCCTGTTCTTATAATGACTTTTATGGGAAATAAAGGTTATGAGCTTGAAGGGCTGATTACAGGGGCTTTTGGAAGAGAGGAATAAACACAAAGTCAACAAATTACCAATCCAAATACTCTGGTACTTTTGGGAACGCATAGGAGTAGCATAACCATGGAATCCATGCTCCCCTGCAGTGTCAGCCAAAGAAGACAAAGCAGAGAGGCGCTGGAGCACTGACCACAGAGAAGCAGCACAGCCCTATAGTGCCCCCTTCTCAAATGTGCAACCAACAGCAGGTTGCCTGAACAAGCTCCAAGCACTCCTCTGCCACAAGAGCTTGATATTGTCAAACATGACAACTTGATAAGGCCTCAAACAGACAAGAGGAGGTATTTGATTACATCTACAGACTAAATTAAGGACTTTTGTGAGGTCTTCAAGAAGCTCTCAAAGCCAAGCTAGTTTAAGATGTGTTTGCAATGAACACTCTAAGACATAACTTATTAGGTACTGAAATAGCCCCCAAAACACCAGGAAAACCATTTGAATCAAGAGAAGTTAACTAGGAAACCCAGCAGCACCACGGACTCCAAGAAACCCCTAGAGAGGGAGGAGAAAGATCCCACTTCCCACAATTGCAGTTCACATCTGGGAAATATGAATCATTACATCAGCATTCAGAGAAATCCAGAAACAGCAGGAAGGAAGAAAACTTCCGAGTTGTTTTTTTTTTTTTTAAAAAAAAAAAAAAAGTGAAAGATGGGAGACTGTTTCCATTTAGAACAAAGGGAGAGAAAAATGTCAGCACTGTTGTGCTGAGGACTGAGGGTGAGGAGCTGAAGTCCTAGCTCCAAAAATACTTCCAGGTCCTATTCAGAAAGGGGGATGCAGGAATTTTGTGGTTGCTAGCTAAAACATCTTCTCTGTTTTGATGCACAAAACCTGCCTCTAGGACCTTCTGCAATAGCTGGAAACAGCTTTCCTTTTTTAAATATCCAAAGGAAATATATTCTTCTTCTTCTATTTGTTTTCTATCAGGAGCTTTGCTTCTGACATTACATTAGAGAACTGAAATTTCCTTTACCATATTTTCATCTGCACTCTCACCTAATGCTTCAAATAAATCTGAGAAAAGCTTTCAGTCATTAGGTACACTGTTACCCCAGAAGAAATGGAGTATAAATGGTGTGCATAGACAAGTACACTGGTAGTTTGTGACAAAAGCTGAAGAATCCCTGAAGTTTGGTCATATCTCTTGGCAAGATATGGCATTTATTTGGATGGTATTCCAGTCACTCACATGTTGCACAAGAAACTTAGAGAACTGGAAAGGGTGGCAAAGGGGCTCTCCATAATTTACCTGACAGAAGGTTAAAAGAACAAATGTGTACATAATAAATTAATAAATATACACATATGGTCTCAGGGCTTCCCATGATCATTATTTCTGGACAATTACGATAACCCTTTAGTAGTAACTAATGTATTTACCACTCAAAAAGCATTCAAGGACAGTATTTCCCAGAAAATGAATAGATGCTAGTGACAATGAGAACAGCTGAAGAAAATAATGTTTAATAGAAAAAGGAGCCCACATTATTTCCCACATCTTGTTTTTACATTAGTTTTTAATCCTACCCACTCAAATAGCATTACCCAACTTGCAAGCTGGTGCAGAATGTGAGCCTGAGTCCTGGTGCATACAAGCATGGGTGTACATCCCTTACATAGACCAGACATAAAACACACACTATAAAAGTACAGTTGCTTCATTTTTCTCTTATTTACATCATGCTCTGAGACAGCATCCACACCAAAGCCCAGAAAATCATGTTACAATAAAACACAAAAAAGGGAAAAAGGCCAACAGTTTTTCAGTGCAAACTGGTAATGTTGCCTAAAAGCAAACACTAAAGATTCTTCATTTACTGCTTTCTTGCTTCATTATCTCATCGAGCAAAAGCAAAAACTAATAAGTATGACACATAAATCAAACAAGAACAAAAAATACTGTTACTTTTTTTTTTTAAGTCAAGTAAAAGCAGCAATAGTATCTTGGATAACTTGTACTTGTCGAACACTGAAGTGCAGCTGAGAAACAACTATTCAGTAGTATTTGTACTGTATGCAAAGTAATTGACAGTTTTACTAATGAAGACTAAATTCATCCCAACTCACTAACAAAATAGATTGTTGTATGCCCTCAAACCAGTTCTACAATCCCCAGCCACTGCAGGCCCTGGGGAAGAAATCTGCCACAAATTGCTGGCTAATCTTACCAATGAATAGCTCATCTCGCTGCTGAAGAGATTATCTGCTGCCTCAGGGGCCTGCACAGTTTAAAATGCTGCAGAGACAAAAGTGATGGATTTTGATCTTACAGTGCAAGGACAGAGAAGTGCCACCTGGCTATACCCGAGTTCCATGGGCTCCTCTCTCCTGCCACCGTGTCTGTGACAGTGCCAGGCAGGTGTAATCTGAGCAACACCCACCCTCCGGTGCTGAAAAATGCTTCTTCCAAAAACAGGAGGATGAGGGACCTGAACACCAAAGATTTCATATGTAGAAGATCGCAGCTCTCCCTGCGTGCAGTTACAGACAGCGTCCTACAAGCTGCAGAGAGACAAGGAGCCAATCCAGGTAAAGAGAGTCTGTACCTGGGGGTCTTCACCCAGAGCAGCTGACAACTCATTGCCCCACTGGCACCAGCTCTTCCACTGCACAGCAAGAACAGAATGATTACAGAGAGGAAAACAAAACGATCAGCTCAGTAAGCTCCCTAGGAAGCACCCTCATTTCCAGTGAAGAAAAACAGAGTGATTAGCTTGGACAGCTTCAGTTTTTAGAAACTGCACCTTTCCAAATGTCTCCATCCTGCAGGCTGGGAGCCCACCTCCTGCAGGCAAGCTGTAGCTTGCAGTTCTACTGCTCACAGTCACATCAATGGGTGCCAATTAACACAGGCAACAATATAGATCATAAAATATGTATTTTGCTCTAATAAGGCTCCTGTAAAGAAAACCCTCTTAGGAAAAAATGGATAAAATTATGATTTTTATTTCTTTAAATATGTTTTTTTAAATCCATGTGAGACTACAAAGATAATCCAAACAACAGCTGTAGTGACCCACCACAGGACAGTAAAGATATTGTTCTTCAATGTCATGAAATTTCTTGTTTCCAGTTAGAGGGGAAAAAGTGATTTTTCTCTGTTGAATAAAGACAGTAATAGCACATAATTTCTCCTTCCAGTTCTATGAACAAGAACATGTACCATCACCCTCTAAATATGCACTCCTGCTAAATGGACAATGTGCTGTGTTTTCTTACTGGTTACAATAGGATCATGACAGAGAAACAAAGTGTCTAAAGTAGGAATGAAAACGTCAAGTAGGAATGAAAAAGTCCTAAAACAATGCACAAAAGCATCAGTGCTTTCCAGACTAAAATAAATGGTAGCAGATTATAGAAGTCTTACATTAAACTGACTTCTTATTCTCACCATATCAATTAAAACAGTGCTATTTGTCCAATTGCTTCTGTTATTCATAATTTAACAGCAGGTCTACACTACATTCAAAAGCATATTTAACATTTTATGTAAATGTAAAGCAGAGTAAAGTGCATGCATGTAACAATTATGCTCTCTAGGATTAGAGGCAGCTTCTTAGGGGTGGTTTAATCTTCCCTTTTAGAATTTTAGGCATTCACCTATTTCAGCTAAATATAATCTGATTAACAAAACTCATACTCTTGTGACGCCTATGTCTGTTTTCCAGAAAAGCAAGAATATACTCCAAGAGACAATAGTATAGGGAATGTATCCTTAAGTTGTACACGTAGCTGTACATCATGAAAGTCAAGTCATTGGGTGAAAACTCAGAGTTACAAGAGAAACAGAGACTCATATCTTCATGTATACAGCTAACTAACTGTACGTGCACACAGCTGCATTAAGATATCTGAGCATCCAGCTCCATTTTTCAGGCAACTGCCATAACCACATGTCATCATCCCCTCCGAACACAGTTTGATAAGCAATTACTTCTTTCAGCAGCAGCGATCCTGGCAGAAACAGCCCTTACCTCCTGCTCCCTGCCACGTGTTCCCTCCTTTCAGGCCACCTTCTCAGCCCTGACACAGCAGCCACACAGTCAGATAGATCAGGGTAAAAAGTGATGAATAAAAAAGAGAAAAAGGTGCTTTTGAAGCCAGTGCAGTTCCCCATGAGCCCCACAAATGGTTGTGCTAGTCCAGCGCAGAGGGTGGCAGGGGCTGCTTACGCAAGCACGGTTCTCTCAGGAAACACATGCCAAATCTCTCCCTCAGGAAGCAGTTGTGTTTGCACCAAAACATCTGAAAAATCTTCCCCCCCTGTGCCCAGTCTGTTGGACCTTGGCCTGGGAATATAGATCCGGAAGGGATCCCTGGGGGTGTCCTGGTCCCCTTCCTCACAGCTGCAGACAAGAACCAACTCAGCAAATCCAACCAGTCGGGAGCCCGTGCTGCAGCTGTCAGGTAAACGTGCACAGCTTCAAGCTGAAGTGAATGTGCAAGCTGGGGCGAGAAGAAAGTGAGGTTTCCCCTGTTTACATATCAGCTGAATCAATTCTGATAAAGCTTTGCAAAACCAAATTACACATGGTGCTATATTGTTTTTCATCATCACTTTCTACCTTCAGGTGAAGGTAAAAGTTAATGATTGAATTTTAAAGGCATTAATGTGGAAACCCTTTAGGGAAGCCCAGAGAAACCTTCCATTAAAATACAGCTCCTGTTACACTGCTGCAAAAAACAGAAAAGTAAACGCTAAATACAATGCAACTGAAAAAAATATAAAACAAGAACATATTATGAGCTATGTAGCACTAAAAAAGAAATACAAAAAATACAGAAAGACAGTAACAGCTAATGATTTGAGGTGAGCAATAACATGGCCCTAAATGAGGCATAATAGAATCACTCTGAGGAAAATGCAATTCTGTTTCACTTCATTAACTTTCATGTTATCCTCCAATTTCCCAGTGTTAACGGAAATGTTTCCTCATTGCCACTGTAGGAGTGGACTTACAACAACAAACAGGCTCAGCTGTCCCAACCAGCTTGTTAACTTAATGAAATCAATTCAGTCAGAATGCTATCACACAAACACAAATTCATCCCAAATACCTAATTAACAACTTACGTGTAGAGATATTAAACAGAACAGGTCGATAAATGAGCAGCAAATTATCATTAGAAATTGCAAATAGTGGCAAATTATTATTAGAAAGTTCAAAATTAGGATAATTCTCACTGTGTCTTTTGACTTCTTTTTTTCATTGAAAAGATTCCCTGAATTTAGTCAGCCTGTGAACAGACAATTCCCTACAAGACCACTTAGCCCAAGTCTATTACTGCACACCTGGTTGTCCTACAAGGGAGTAAGAATTCTCCTGGAAATTCACTATGTTAATATCCCAGAAGAAATTTCAAGGCTGTTAAGGCTATGGATCGCTGGGATTTGCAAACTGTCCCTGCAGAAGACCACAGGCCAGCTCTGCAGCCCCGTCATCGAGCAGCCTGAGCCTCGGGTTTCAGAGCTCTTTGGGGAGCCGCTCACACACACAAATACACACAAACACAAACACAGACAAACACAAACACACACAACCAGAGCCGTGCACAGGCATCCCAGTGACAGCCGTAGATCCAGCACTGCTTCTCACACCTGCCTCTGAACAGGTACATTTGTCCTGCTTATGCAACAGAAATAAAAGATACCTGAGTTTCCTCTTACCATCGTGCAACTTGAAATGCTGTTTATCCTTAAACGCTGTCCACCTGACTAGCATCTTACCTGACCAACAGTTTTTATATATATGTGTGTGCACATATATACATTTCCTTCATTAAATACCGGCGTTTAAAATATTTTTTATTTATTTTTCAGTGTTTCCGCAGTTCTAAGTCTCCACGGCACAGGCAGGGCACGAAAGCAGCTGGGCTGCAGCCGCACCTCCGGGGAGCCGCGCTGTGCCCGCGGGCCACCGCTCGCTCCCTCCTCGCTGTCCCCGGGCCCCTCACACCCTACCTGCGGGGTCACGGAACGCGGCCCCTCACACCCTGCGGGGTCACAGAACGCGGCCCCTCACACCCTGCGGGGTCACGGAACGCGGCCCCTCACACCCTACCTGCGGGGTTACAGAACGCGGCCCCTCAAGCCCTACCTGCGGGGTCACGGAACGCGGTCCCTCAAGCCCTACCTGCGGGGTCACGGAACGCGGCCCCTCATACCCTGCGGGGTTACAGAACGCGGCCCCTCATGCCCGGCAGGGTCACGGAACGCGGCCCCTCACACCCTACCTGCGGGGTTACAGAACGCGGCCCCTCATGCCCGGCAGGGTCACGGAACGCGGTCCCTCAAGCCCTACCTGCGGGATCACGGAACGCGGCCCCTCACACCCTACCTGCGGGATCACGGAACGCGGCCCCTCATGCCCGGCAGGGTCACGGAACGCGGCCGCCCGTGCGCGCTCCCCGCGGGGGCGGAGGCTCCGCGGGCCCGGGGCCGGGGCGGGGCGGTGACCGCGGCCCCCAGCCCCGCAGGCAGGGGAGCGGCTCGGTTTGGGCTCAGCCCCCTCCCCGCCGCAGTTTGCCCGGCCGCCCCGGTCGCCCACCTGGCCGAAGGATCACAGCTCCCCGCGGCGGAGCCCGGTGCGCTCGGCCGAGCACTGCCCCTCGCCCGGCTCCGTCACGCTGTCATCGGAGAGAGTCGGAGTCCCTCCTTCGTGATACCTTCACCAACACGAAAAAGTGCGTCTCAGCAGTGCCACGGGAGCTTTCATCGCGTTAAGAGGGATTTTTTTTTTATTTTTTTTTTCCTCCCATCGAGGCAAAGTCAGTACTGGGATTTGTGGATCAGTGCTCTCAGACTTTTCATAAGATATTTTAAGCGGTTCCAAAGTCAGGTAACATTCAAGAATGGAAATAACGCCAGAACTTGTGCATAAGGATGGTCCTCTGACACACACACCAGCCCTTCCTGCCCATTACGAATCATGCTGCTGTTTGGTAGCCTTTAAATTTTCAAACTCAGTTCAAAACCCGAGACCGGGGGAAAGGCTCATGCAGATTTGGACCCTAGACTCTTGGAACAAGTTTCAAATTCCAGCAGCCTTCTGTTTATCCAAGAAAGATAAACTAAGTGGCCTGCTGAATACTGCATGTGGTTTTGGGCAAGATCTGGAAAACAGCAGGTCTTTGCTCAGAAAGGACATTAAACATCCTGTGACACTTTCCATGAGAACAAAGATAAAATGGGATCTTTTCTTACCCTTCTTGTTGCCAGACAAGAGCTGCTTGGTTGCAGTCTTTTCCCTTGTTGCGTTTCAGTGCCGCTACGAAGAGCAAGTGCAAAGCTGCCAGGAGTGTGCAAGCAGAGCCCTTGGAGGGTGGCAGGGAGGTGTTTGCTCTGCTGCTCTTCAGGATAAGTTCAAGCATACATGATTTTGGTAAGCATGGCAGCTTCAGGGTAGATTATTAATTGGAAAAGACTTCCCTTTCCCTTCCTAGAGCTACTCTGTGCCACACAGCAGCACAAGAGAGCTAGGAGAGACTGATCTTTCCCCTCCTTCTGCACACTGTGGTATGAAGCTGCACACCACCTATGCACATCTTCCCCAACACAAGTACAGCCCCTTCCTGTGGCACGTGGCCCACAGCAGTACAAGAAAAAAGGGGCTAGGTTTTCCCCACCATGCACGTGGGTGATAAAAATTTGTCCTTGAACAAAATAAAGTGCAGTTCTTTCTTTATTGTTGAATTTTTAATTAACCCCCCACCCCAAATCTCTTTTTTATGGTTCTTTAATATTTCGGGGGTTTTTCATCTTACCTGTATTAAACTGTGCTTCATGTTGGAAGATCTCCTTTGCCAAAACACAGTGCTAACAGAATTGCAGCAGACTTTAATTGAACTGCTTAACACTGCAAGATAAATTTCTGAACAAGATGGTCAGGGTGTTAAACTGCCGGTCAAGAGACTGGGGATCTCAACATTGCAGTGAACTTCCTCTGCAAGCCTGGTTGGCATTATCTCTATGACAACTCCTCATCAGCAGTGGGGATGACATTTATCTATATTGGCTACTGACATTTTGACATCTGGCTCAACAACAGGTAGTGCTCCTCTGTGGTGTGGAACAGATATTATCAGAGCACAACAACACATTCTGCATTGTACACGCCAGGGAAACTCAGGGAGGCAGTAATACCACTCACACTCTGCTGACCTGCCCATGGCGCTACAACAACAACTTTGAAACACCTTTGAGCTATTTAATTTTTATATAAATTCATTTTAAGCACTTAAGCATCAAAAGCTAGGTATCACCAAAGCAAAATGCATGACTTCATTTAGTTCTTGGATCAAAACTCTAATACTAATAGAAATACAAGGGTTTGGGTTACACACGTGTTTACATATTCATGACAGGCTTTCTTTTGTCACTAAATTTTCTCATGCAAGTTTCAACTGACACCACATAAATGACCAAGCAACACAAAAGAAGTCACTAATAATGGCCTTAATCCTTCCAAAATTGCAGACCTATGCATGTTGCTTTCTCTAGAGCTGCAATCAAGCTAGGAAAGGAGCAGATGCCCTCACCTGGCATGCCTGGCCAGGCAAAGAAAACACAATGTGCAAGGGCTTGTTTTGGTTTGGTTCCTGTGCAAACAAGAGTCATTCCTTTATACTCTTCCACACTTTCCAAACCACAATAATAAACAGAAAGTAGAATACTGTCAAATTAAACAGGTAAAATAAAAGATTTTGCAGTTTGGAGAATAGTTATGTGCCATGGTACAGTGGATGAATGACCTTCCTACACAATGAAAGTTCTTAATTTGAACCTTTATATACAAATACCTGCTGGAAACTGAAAACCTCACTGCCCTCCTCTCCCATCTCCCTGGAGAGAGAGACATGTACAGGGACATGCTGCAATGGCATGCTCAAAGTAACATTTCCAGATCTGGTCACTAACATTTGGATCTGCAACCTTTGGAATTCTATAGCCAAAGGAACCCAGCTTCCCTGAAATCTCTAAACAATTAAACCAAAGACGAGGGAAACTAAGTCCCTATGGTTCCTTCAGCCCCCTCTCTGTGTCTACAGTCCAAATACTGTGAACTCCAAGGCAAGAAAGGAAAATACCCACCACTTGAGGCTCCTTTCTAGAGGTGAGAGCAAGCTGTGTTTCTTACTGACACACCAGATTTTAGCAAGGGATCAAAAGACTGTGATGGATTCCTAAAAATATGTGGCTGTGTAAGTCATACATGTAGCCTGGGATAGAAAAAAAAGAGGGTATGTAATGGCCTCCTCACTTTTTCATGGACACTAGCAATTCCTGGAACTTAAGACCATCATTTGACATCAGACCAAAAGATGCATTTAAAACCAGACAGTTCCTAATGACACTCATAACCAGATGAGGGTATGTCTCACTACCTATGGAGTGTATCATCTTCAGAATATTGGGAAATTTTGGCAGAAGTATCCTCTCTTTCTTGATTTAAAATAAGTATAGGCAGATCAACACTTAATATTAGTTGAACAAGAGGATGATTCATCTCCTTTTACTGATTAAAAACTTCCACATTTCAAATCTTCTGCCTTGCTCCTTTTTAATCCACGTCATGGAAGTCCTTGGTCCAAGCACACACTGTAAGATTTCTGGACACATTTATATGCACGTATTTTACAAAGATCTGCATTCCAGATAGCAATAATTTTTCACTGGAAAACAGATTAATCACTACAAATGTCCTATGGAAACATCATTTAACAAAATTTGGCTGTAGAAAATGCAGAAGCTTTAAAAAAACCTTGTATTTCAAAAGACTTGCTCTTGGCAGCCTGCTAGGTTTTCTTGCTAGCAGGCTTTATTTTGGTGGAGAAAGTGAAATGAAATGTGGACATTTTGAAATCTCCCATTGGAAGAAAAACTTAATTAGAGATTGGAATTTTTCACAGCATGGGAATAATAAATTTGAATTAGTTGTACTTGGAAGCAAGCCTTTGCACAGTTATTCCAGTTTTTCTTCCATATTCACCTAACTGTGGACCAGAAGCTTGGACAACTTAAATCCATACAGGAATCTGACACCAAATATGGGCTGTAATGTCACTCCAGTCTGAGGACACCTAACCATTTCCATCGTTCTACAACTTTGCATAGCATTATGTTTTTGTTCTTCTGGATGACAACTATGGCTTGCTGTGCTCTGCAGAAGAAATGGTATTAGCAGTTTGTGCTGCTCATCATCAACACCCTTGCCTGTAGCAGCTCTCAGGGAAATGCACAAGCTAAAGAAGTGTGAATTGGGGATCAAGGCCTGAAGGCAGAGCAGGTGGTCTTTATCCTGTTCACCAAATCAACACACAAAACCAAATAAAAGAAGATGGTAAAACACCATCAGTTCTTCACACATCCACAACACATAAAACAAGTCATCTGACAAGAATTTGCTGTACCTCAGACAAAACTATGGCTGGTGTTTGCTGCTGCTGGGGCTTTCAGAGAGAGTTCCTACCCAGCCCAGGGTATACTGTGCCTCTGGACAGGTATTTGCTCCAGCTCACCTGTAAAATACACAGCTTAACACCAACGATTACTTTCAATTCAGTTTTTACTACCTAATTGTTGTATTTGTTGTATTCACAGGCTGGGGGAGAAGTTTCTTTGGCTTAAACTTTAATACACTCCTTTAAATAAAATATTCCCATTGATGACATCTACAGCAAACATTTACAGAGTTAACAAACACAGAAACTATTGTCATTCCACACAGAAAGTTACAACCATTAAAGATTTCTGTTTTATTTGGAGATGTACCAGATTACTTCCAGGAGCACTTATGCAACACCAAATCTTACAGATGAATTTTTTTCACCCTGTGTTTGGTACAATATTTTTCCCCCCATTCATTTGCTTTTTTCTCTCTGCAAGTTATGCATGTACAGACAGAGGCCTAAATCAGAGCTAGCTGAAATTCCATCAGAAACTACCTGTTCTGAGTAACACAGTGTAATGTAAATATTCCAACATTGATTATCCAGGGCCTTGCATTTCTGTATCGGCAGGTGGCTGCCAGGCTGCTGCCATCCCGGCACCACCAGGGCTCCCTTCCCTCTTTCCACGGGGCAGAAGCATTTCAAACCATCTCATTCCTCTACGACCAGTGCTGCTAACTTTATAACTGGTGACAGAAACTTCATCAACAGGTTTCTGATTCAAGCCTGAATAATATTTTACTACAATGTTTTCTTGTTCGTGTTTCAAAAAAATTCTCTTCTGCTCTGCATTTTTGTGTGTGTGTCCCAAATTTCCATTTATTGAATCGCCAGTCATACACCACTGCTTTAGCACAGCAGGGGAAGTGGAATGGTCACTGACTGAAAGGGAACTGACTCTAAATTACCTTCTCTCCGCCAGTGGGACTCTAAGGCAATAGGCTAGAAAAGGAAGAGCCAGTTTTTACACTTTTTTGAATAAAGATATTTTAATTGCCTAACAATCCCCTTACACAGGACCAAACTTCTAGTGTCTTGTGCCCAGTTAATGGACTCCACAGAACGGTATCAGTAACAGCTATTTTGCTCCTAGCCTGATAAAGGGGCTTATAATGCTAGAGTTGGTGTATTAGAACTTCATAGTAATGTACATAAACCAAAACTTCAGCAAAATCCCATAGTGCCGTGAACCAGATGTTCACAAAAACCTCACAAAGGCACTTTTATAGTTACCTTTCACGAAGAAGAGCTGGAACAGAGGTATGTTGCAAAGCACCTTAAAAAAATCAAGCTCCAAATTGAGAAAAAGAAATTGAAAAAAGAAGTCTTCTTGACTAAAACTAAGCTGACTTCTATGATTTGTCCAATGAATAAAAGGTGAATAGTCTGTGGGGCTTGGTGCCTTTTCTACTTAAGTTTTTTTTTATACAATTTCTTACGTGATGAGAGCAAGGAGTGGAGAGAAATTCAGCTCCTGAATGTTTTCTCCCCTAGCTGTAAAAGAGCAGGTGTGAAGTGTGTTACAGGTCAGCCTGCAGCCATCATCAGGAAGAGGCTTTCACTTCCCTTGCACTGCTTTTCTCCCTTCTAAGAAGCAAACCAGTGATTCTTGGGGGCTGCTACACTACACAGGAAAATCTGCTGGAGACAAGTCTACGAACCTCCTATATCTGAAGAGAACAGAAAACTTATTTTCTAAGCTAAAACAGAAGTAACAAACACTGGGAAATTTGGGAGTGTTTCTGGTTTATCTTGTAAATACTTCTGGAATTTTTTTTGTGCACAGTCTTGTGCGTAGCCAAGTGCAATATGCTGAAAGCTAGCTGGATAACAGCATGCTCCATGCTTAGGACATAGGAACAGCATGTTTTTGTTTACTTATTCAAATAGCAGTAGGGGTGAGGTTGCTCAAAAAACAAAACAATTCTACTAAAAGGAACTTAATTTTGTTTAAGTACACTCAGCATTTTGTGATTCATTTAGCCAACCACCTATGAAAATGCTACATTTGTTTAGGGTTTTTTAAATTAATGCATATTATTTCACGGTTAACTTTTAAAATATAAAAAGAAAAAAGAACAATTTTCAAAAGAAGAGAGTGTTATCACTGTTCAAATCAATACCAGTAATAAGTTTTTATCTCCAGGTGGAGCCTCTCATAGCTTCAGTTGCCTTGTCCACATTACACTATTGCATTTCACAAAACAGATGTTCACAGACCCCCTTGGCTGTGCTGCCTCCATTGCCTCCTGCTGACAATCAGGATGTCAGGGAGGTAATTCCAGAGGCAGGACAGAGGGGGCAAATACAGATTACAATACCACTATCCCAATTCAGTATTACAACTACAGGTTGGTAATGATTTACTGCCTTATATGAGGGCATTTCGACTGCAGTCTAACAGATGCAGCTGTTCTAAAATCTTGTCAGAAAGAGCATTTTGGTCAGCATGTCTTTCCTATGGGCTTGAGATATTCATTTCTCCATCCTTACTGAAACACAGGTATTTCCACTTCCACCCAACCTAGCATCTGCATTAGAAACTCCTACAAGCTGAGACCAGCTGTTTGATTTTTGTGCAATTTGTTAACATATTAATGCAAAACAAATCCCCTGAAAAGTCACAGCACACCAGTGGCCACACCATCTTACTGCTTGAAGCACTAATATGTCTCTTGTGACAAAATGCACTATCAAACCCGTGTCTGCCCATTGTGAGATTGTCTTGCTCTAACATTGTTCCTTGATGCTTTCAAGGATGCAACAGAAAATGGGTATTCCCTTGCAAGGAAAAGTTCATCTCACAAAAGATTTTAAACCCAAAAAAAGCACGCCATTTAGAAAAAAAATCCTAACACATTATATGAGAAAGCAGTAAAATAGTTAGCTGAGAACACATCTTCATGGATGGGCATAAATGGAAATCTCAGTAACAGGGGTGAACTCTGCTCTGTGCATACACTGCCAAGGCTGCTTTGGCACCTCAGCATTTGCTAAAGGGCAATTTCTGCTTTGTAATAAATGCCCAGATTCATGCAAACTTTTAAGTTTGAAAAGAAATGAATGGGTCACCCACCCAAAAACCTGGGAAACTACAAAGTTGTCAACTTAGAAAGACACTTCTGAAAGTGGATGTGCTCTGATCATCACAAAAAAATAAGCAAAACCACTTAAGAACAGGGAATGATACACTGTTGTAAAACATGATGCCATTTCATGCTGTTTACCCACCTTCATTCCAGGTACTGTGGTCTTTTTCATAGCCTGCGTTTCATTTAATTCTAAATTCAAAGACACCTTGTACTTTACAAACAGAACCCAGTAGAACTCCTCATCCAACTGGAAACAATCATGTATGTTTATTTTGTCATCAGTTCAACCCCATATGGTTCTCCCATCTCTAAAGTTCTGCTGTGTCCTGCCAAAAATCACTTGCAAGTATCTTGTGACAGTCTAATGGGAACAGAAGTGCTGATAACAGTGAAACACCAGGACAGCTTTGCTGAGGTTGGAATGAATTGCAAGCACCCTACTTGTCCTAGAAGTCAGATTCTTGTACTGCCCCCATGTACCCCATGCTAGCCTTCTCTATCAAATCCGATAAAGTAAATACTCTTAGCTTTCTCTCACTCTTCATTCAGCACAAGGGATTTCCCCCCAATACTTTAGTCCAAAAATCTTACTTCAGAACACAGACCCTTCTTCCTAGGGGATGTAATTAGATTGCTTGTCAAAACCATTAAAAATTGGGCTGTCTTGGTGGTGGTGGGGAAAGAATGCAGAGAGTAGCATATGATTCAAGAACAAATGTTCAAGTACCAAAGAAGCACAGGCCATGACAGTTGAGAATGATGAATCTGACTCTTCTGCTCCAACTTAGCTGAATAATTACCTTACCATGTTTCAGGAACAGAAGATAGATTAACAAAGCTTGGCCTGTTAAGAGGTCTCTTTAATTTACACCAAAACAAGTATTTTCTACACATACTAAATCTGCAGACTCACTGATCTCCCTTAGGGGAGAACCTTAGGGAAGTTTGCTTCTTCAACTTCACCATTTCCAAAACAAAAAAGATCCAAGAATTTGGATATTTCTAGATTCTCAGGAATACTCTTTGATAGTGCTGGAATTGAACTTTGCTTGCACCAACTTCCAGTTATACTAGAGGTTTATCTGTGTAGTTGAGCAAGAATTGTTTTCATTCTTTAGATACCTCTGTATGACTGATGAAGAGGGGCACCTTAGGGAACCCCTTCCAACAGATGACTGTAGACAGCAACTGGATACCAAACACAATCAGAAAAATTCAACACCTAGAAATGCCCCAAAGTACTCCTCCCTATGGCAAAAATATTGTAACAGTGCCAGAAATCACCACACTGTCATTCATCTGTTACCTTAATTACAGAAGGGGGACATGGAGGAGGAAACCAAGAGCTGGGATTAGTGGAGGCAGGCAAACTCTGAAGGTAAAGAAGGAAGTTCTAGTACTAGCAGAGTCATGTGATGGTACTTATGGGGAAACAGGAAAAAGCAGTCAACTGTAGATTTCGAGGCAATAAAGAAATTCGGCTTTTTCCCTCAGGAAAGGAAGAATTAACCATATGGTGTCATTTTCCTCTAGTTTTTCCTACTGTGTGACTTTCCACAGCTCTCTATCCTAGTTAAAGTCTGCTAATGTTTTTCCCAACCAGGCATACTAATTTATGTCGTACACAATTCAGAGTACTTTTTCTCATTTTTTTAACTACAGAAATTCACCTATTACATATTTTAAATTTTAAAACAATTTTTAAGGTGAAGTTTTATTTTGTGTTTTTCTTAGAACAGTGATCAACTTACCTGACAGTCCTAGAATCTCAGAACTAACTTCAGGGATACCATGATTGTGCTTTTCTTCTTTAACAACACAGCCTCAATTTGTACATCTTTAAAGTCCTTATGTATTTTTCTGAATGGCCTGCTAGGGGTTTTTTGAATGTGTATGGGGGTTTTGGTTTTGGAGGGTTTTTTGTTGGGTTTTTTTTGTTGTTTTGTTTTATAAGTAGAGGATTTTAATATTTAAAGAACAGCATATTTGTTTACTTAACATTATAGTCTTCCTTCACAAGCCCAAATATGAAGAATGCAAGAACACCAAAGTCACAGACATTCCCATGTCAAATTGCCTTCAAAAATAAACAACGGAGAAAAAGACAGCTCTTTCTCTGAAACAAGCAGTTAGATGGCCGATGTCATGCTTCCCTCTACTGTTTATCATAAGAAGCACAGTTACTGGTTAACATTCTGAACATTTCCTTAAAAAAAACAGAACAATGTACAAGTGAATCTTTATTCACAGGCAAAACTTAGCCAATAACCTAAATCAAAGTTTTATTTTCTTTATTAGAAAAATAGAGGCACTGAGCAGAACCATCTGCACTTATCTTAAGCTCAATATTACAGAAAATATCAACTTCAACACTAGTGTTATCTCTTATTTTTGTTACAGTTCTTTAAAGTCAACTTCAAGGAGGCAAAAGGCTTCAAAGACTAAAGCTTTGTTATGAAGAGTAAAAGCATGGCAAGAACCAAACGATTATCATAGAAATAAGTAGTCATGTATGTCACAAAAAAATGTATTTTGTATGTCACATCATTGCTTTCAAGAAATGAATTCCACAGATACATTAAAACTGGCAGGACAGTAGAGGTCTTTATTACCATCAGACAAGTTAACACTTCAGTTAATGTTACCACCTTTCAACATTTGGGAGATATGTAAGCTAATGACTTAAAAAAGTGAAATATACCCCCTTCCAAAAATATACTGAATTTTATACTGTCCCTCTGATGAGTCATTTACATTATGTGACATCACATACAGTCTTTCAAGACAAAATAATTTATGAACTGCTTTTCGGCCTCTCAGTTGTGAGCCCTCAAGGTGTCAAAGGAAAGCAAGTTTGTACATGCTCTGCTGCAACCTAAGTACATGGATTTCAAAGGGATCTCAATTTAACTTGGGAAAAAAAACCCAGAGAGGTCCGCAAATCAGAAAAGGTAGAAAATACTGTATTGGAGTAAACACTCAAATTTTATTGTCCTGGAGGGAAAGTTAATACTAGTTTAAAAGCAGAAAGTACTTTAGTCAGTATTTTTCTGATTTTAGTAATTGGGCTTTTAATAATGCTGTTATTAGTTGTTTCCAATGAAGAACAAGTTAAACCTTGCAGACTTAAAAATAAACGACAATCTCCCTTTGCCATCTAATAGCAAGTGTGAATAACATCTTTACTACAGAACTCTTCATGTTGATCAGAGGTTTTAATCAGAAACAGATTTTCATTTTAGTGTTGATTGAATAATTAAAATTTTAGTACACATCTTCTTTAAAGCTTTTATTATAGAGAAGAATCAGCCCTGCAAAACCAGCTGGCATTCTCTTCCTGCTGCAATTCATGACTAGTGAAAAATTGCAATCTTAAACCCCCTGTTATTACCAAGCTTCCTCACAGTCCTTTGAAGAAATGCATTTAGCCACATAATGGTTGCAAATTTATTTTTGAGGGGGGTAGAGAGATGTTAAAGTGTCTCATCTAATAAGGAAAGGAAAGGCAAAAAAATCAATGACTAGTTTTCACAGTAAAATGCATCAGCTTTGTAGTTTCATTTGAAACCAAGAACAAATCATGAAACGTCATGAAAATAAGATAAAAAAAAAATCTCCTAGAGTGATTACTAAATGAAGTTAAAATTACCACACTAATCAGTAAACCCCAGAAGAAAAGCAGATGCCTTGTATATCACAGGTCTTACATTAAACAGTATCAATTTTTTAAAATAAATCCATAAAATCTGTATGTTTGGCCACTTTGCACATTTTTCCCCTAAAAAATACAGTGTACAGAAAAAAAATCTCGTAATTCCCAGTATGAATTCAGAAGTATAAGGTCAAACCCCAGAAATTAAAGATCGGCTAAAAGGATTTTAAATTATTTACAAATCCAGTAGACAGAACTACCATAATGGCTTCACTTCCATCCTTGTAGTGGCTTTCACTCTTACCCAGCAGCATCTGCAGTAGGAATCTCTTCAGACAGCTTCATCACTGATCATCTGTCATTTTAAGCATTTCTAGAAGAGCCCCAACAGCTCCAAAATAACCCTTTGAACAAAGACAAAAGAAAACAAAAACCAATCAAATTCCAAAATAAGACATAACATGAACATAAAGTTTTCAGTTCTATTAAGGCAACTAAAAGAATGTCAGCCCTGCCAAATATTTGCTCTATGTAAAATATGATTCAATAAGATCATCCTTAGGTAGAAGAAAGGGCCTGTCTCACATAGTTTCCCAAAATTATATATAAAAAATAAATTACAAAACCATAATACTGATGCTGTACTGAGGCAGGGAAGTTTCCATTATGGACCTGGCCTTCTGGTAGTCACCTCAAAATTATGCTGACAAAAATGAATGATACTCAAGGATTTCACACACCAGCCCATGCAAATGAACACTGTTGCTATCAGGGTCAGAAAGCAAATACAAGAAAAGGGCAAAGTTTAATAACACACACCACACAGTCAGTGATCAAACCCACGAGTTAACAAGTAGTATTTTTAAACAAATTTGTAAACTAAATAGCATTTATGCAAAACTTAGCTTGCAATTCAAAGCAATGGCATTTCTTCCCTTTCAAATTCACCAAATAAAGAAATACAAGAATTTTGTACTTACAAATAAAAGTTCAACACATTTCCTTACCTCATGTTCCAAAAACAGAGCTTTTAGCTGTCCCTTGGACCAATAATCCATAGCATATGCTAGCACCTTCATAGAAATCATATTAATTCTGAGAAAGTTGCCAACAAACACCACCTTGTCGATGTTCTGCAAAATTGAATTTGAAAAACATACAAGAAAAATTATATTCAGTTAAATTATTTGTCTTATTTAACATGTACCTCTGCCTCTACTATGAAGTTAAATGGGAATTTTAGGCTATATTTAAATACTTCAAACTGGAAAGTCAAAAAATATTGCAGTAACTGACCGCTAAGTAAGAGACATTGCAAGATCAGGGAGGTGCAGAGTCATATTCCAAAGAAAGTGAGGGGCTATTATCATAGATAATCAATATTTGCTTAAAATATTGAATAAATATCACAACCTTCCCAACATGACTCAGATTATGAGTTTTGGTGGTGGTGTTTGGTTTTTTAAATTGTGTATGGCTACAAAATGACATCTTTCCCCCCCCCGTTAAATGAAACAACTTCCCAGAGATCACAATGATTATCAAATCCAGATGAAGAACCTCTGAAGGATATTTGAGAAGGATTACATTAGAGATGGAAAAGAGCATCTTTCATTATCAATTATCAGGACTGTGACTCCATTTTCAAAAAGCAGGTGAAATGGGGCTATACATAAGACTTGATATATATGTCATTCCTTTGTTTCAAAGCTCATATGAACTCAGTTTTCATTCAGGAAATTAAGATTTTTTTTAACCATCAGCACTAGGCTGCCAATGAGAAAGCCACAGACCATCCTTACTTGTATGTACATCACTGCAGCAAGCAGTGGTTCTGTGTGGTGTTTAAACAATGCCCATAACTACCTTACCAAGCCCAGTTCTGCCCTTTATGCATGGAATTGCACTTGCATTTTGCAAGTGTACCAGATGATGCTCACCACACACTAGAATTTGTCTAGAAGATTCAGTAAGAAACTACATCCTTGAGATAAAAGTTTTTACAGGAGTCCTGAAGAGCCCTAGGAATGTATCCTTAAGAGTCCTCTGCGGAAGTTTGCCAGAAAGGCTGCACAGGGGCTAGAATTAGCAAGGGCTACCCCTCTATATTGATCCAGCTCTAAAGAGCAACACTTGGCTCTGTAGCAACTCCTGTGCTCCAGCCACAGTCGTGCCAGGTCCAGGACCAAGCCTGTGACACACCCCAGGGAACATCCTCACTGGAATTCCCAGTGTTGGAGAGAGCTGATCCCCAGACACCGTAACTCATTCACCCATTCTGCTGACTGAGTGATGGACATGCCTGACTGTCCTCAAACCAAACACAGCCACACAAACTTTATTCAATAATTTAGCTTCAGTCATCAATCTCCTTAGACTCTGCAGTCACATCAGCAAGCATTCATACTTGGGAATTTATGAGTGAAAATAAGAACTTCTTAAATTTCAAAATGCTGTTATGGAACATGGCCAAAAGCACCCTGCATCCTCAGATAAGGCAGTTTTATCTCTGAAGCAACTTCAAACAAAGGAGTAACAAATATGCAACTAATTAATTTCCTGTAATGCCATAGCATAAAATTGATTAGAATCTACATTTCAATTCAATGTGTGCATGATTTTTTCTGAAAATAAAAACAAAGCTACTGTTACCAGAAGCAATACCTAAGACACAGTATAGAAAATACTGCAAATTTTAAATCTAATAGTACTAGTTATAACTACTAGAATAACAGTGTATATTAACATGCAAATTTCAATTTTGTTTCAAACATTCCTTGAGCTGACAAGGATAAAAACTGTATTAATAATATAAAGTTTCCTAGATTTTCTGAACTGAACTAAAAACAAGTTTAGTGTTTTTCAGAAGTGGAAATGCTACCCCTTAAGGGAGTCTTGTCAATTTACTTTTAAATTGTCCACTGCTGAAACTTTCAAACCTGAAAGACAAAAATCTTAAACTGCTGAAGATATGGTGGTGACATGCTTATTTAAGCTAATCAAATTACAGCATCCTGGAAAAGACATGCACTCTTTCACTCTGTGGGGTCTTATTAAATTGTTCAATTTACCCTGCAGGAAAAAGCTATAGTATAGCTTTAATGTAGTATATTCACATATTTGCCAATATAATTGAATTGGGAAATCTATAGCAATAACACGATAAACAACCCTACACGTATTTTCGCAATGCAGCTTGTCCAGATGCAAACTTACATGTTCTGCAAATAAGAAAAGTATAAACAGGAGATCAGTTTCCTTTATGCAGATCTGCTGTGCCTAGGACAGGCCATTTCAAAGGGTCTGTGGTCAAATGGTTCCAGACTATGGAATTTTTCTACCCCACTGCCAACTTTGTGCAAGAAAACTTGCTTTGAAGTTCTGCAGACAGAATATTTAATTTATTCCCCAGCCTCGTTTTTTCCTGCACATATGCAAGTCATTTTCAACACAATATTAAAGCTGCAATCATTGGGAAAGACTTATCAAAAGTCATGCTTCAGGGCATAAATTGATTCTGTCAACCTAAAAGTGAGCTTTACCATAACCCTAATCTAATACATACAAGCTTCACAAAAGAATATCATATTCAACTGTTTATTTAGCTCTTATTTGAGGATTTGATTCAGCAAGCTTGTTGTAAGTCAGAGCCATTTCTCCCAAAGGCAATTTAGGTGTCCAGATTATTTAGCAGAATGATAGCATTATGGTTTTTTCCCCAAGAGCAAGCCATTTGAAGATTAGCTTAGTTGAAATGATACTGCATGTTTTTCTTTTTAATAGTATGTAAAGTGACTAAATAAAGTTTTCATTCTCTAAAACTACACAACGATTTACTTCAAATGTCGGAGAAATTCTGCTTTGACACTGGGAAATGAAGAATATTTAACACATCAGTTCACATTCCTCCACAAGATTCTATGGATCACATCAGTTTTTAAGAGGCCTGCCCCCAGAACAAAGATGTTAGGAGCTTTTACACAATGACTCAGAAGCATTAGTTTCGTTAGCAGCCTATCTCCTCCTCTGAATGCACCACATGTGGTTCCCTGCTGCAACTCTCTATGCTTTGATAGCCCTGTACAATGCTGCTTGAACTCCATGCCACAAGGCAACACTGTAAAGAAGCTGAAAGCAAAGAGAACACTGAAAGAGAATCATCCTGACCGACAGAGTCGAATTGCCAAGAAAAAGAAGTCTGTAGCCACTTTTCACAACGAAGGGAGGTTATCGGTGGCATTTTATAGAGCATACACTACAACTTATACAGATCGGTACGTTTTGAAAGTCCTCTAGAGAGGAATATGAGCAACAAACATACTAATGGCATACAAAATCAAAAGAGAATAAAAAATGAACAGCATAGCAGTGCTGAAGAGACTTATATCCCGTGACTGAGGAAAAAAATGGCAGATCAAGTTCAAATTTAAAAAATGAAATGACACAACTAAAAGGGAGAAAGACAGAGACACTTGATTATGCAGACACAAAATAGGCTCCAAATTAGCCACTTTAAGATGAGACCATGGAGAGAGTGTTGATTATTTCTTAGAAATTAGTTCCATCCTCACAAAAGTGAGATATTATGAACTGTTAGTAAAGGAGCTCTGAACACAAGAATTATCAATATGCCATCACATAAATTCATTAAGCAACCACACTCTGAATACCATATGAAGATCTCATAATTCAATCTTAAAATTACAACTATAAAATAGATTAAAAAGACAAAATGAAGGAGTGCATAAAAGAGTGTCTTCTCTTTTTTTAGGTTAGGAGAGTAAGTATTAGGACCTTTTGTCTTGGAAATACCAAGAGTGAGATGTGACAAAGGTTGATTAAAAATCAAATCAAAACCCACACACACCAAAAGCACTAGTGATTAATTATTTACTATTTCTGATAAAGTCATAAGCTAGACAGGACCCAATAAAATGATTAGATGGCAGTTTGGTGAGTTTCTTGGGTATGTTTTGTTCAATTTTTCTGGCTCTGTGTGTATGTTGTTGATTAAAAATATAAAAGCAGCAGCAATTTTTTCTACCAACAGAATGCTGTGCAGCTAAAACACCTGTGCATTAAAAAAATTATATGAATTCATTATCTGCTCAGAGCAGATAAAAAGTATTAGTTTCCACATAATTGTAAAGGATGCAATCTGCAGATAAAAGCAAGGGCCTAATGTTTGGGTTTGTGGTGGGGTTTTTTGTGTTTTGTTTTTTAACTGCTGGAAGCTGAAGTGATGGATGGAACAATCCATCCCTATTTATCATGCCTAATGAAAAGAATGTAATAAACATCTGATAGGAGTCTGAGGCAGAAAAATGAACTGCATTTTTCTTCTTTCTGACACAGTGCAATGGAGCTTGCATCTATCCAAACATTTAAAACAATACACAATTTGAACCTATCCTGCTATGGAAACAATCCAAGCAAAGTAGTATTCAAAACAAAATCTGTCATTCTGTAGTAAAATCTGTAAATAACTACAAAGTAATAGAGTAATAATTAGTATTGCAAACATGTTAATATCTATGTATTACAGCTTAAGAACAACTGCACACTCCAGGGTAAAGCTCAATGCCTCAAAGTGATGTTTACAATTTTTCTTCCCTCTTCCCTAGCTTGGTAGCTTGAACAGCCTTACACTTTGCATCAAAGCATACACATAACAAGCCACAAGACATGACATTAAATATATGCATATTTACCAAGGCCAGGACACACCTACCACATCAGCAATTTGCATTTTTGCATCCTGATAATCTCACTTTGTTGTTTCTAAAGGTTTTAAACTCATGGTAAATAACTTACCTCATTCAATGCACACATGCGAGCAATAGAACCTATGTTGTTGGTGATGGTGACCAAAGTAGCTCTGGCCAAGTCCTCTTTACTGATGGAATCTCTCTTTTCTTTACTCATCATATGACCAAAGCTGTGTGAGGAAGACCATGTCTTTTAACATGAGATATTCAGGAGTGATAAAAGACCTTAAAATTTTATCATTTAGCAACCTTTGCTGGATTTGATAACCTTTCCTTTGTGACAGATTTGAAATGTGAACAGGGATCTCATGCATCAGGCATTACTTACACCTATTTAAGAAAAAAGCACCAGAAGTAGGTGAGAGATCTAAGGACAAACCCCATGATACACTGAGTGACATTTCCACATGGACACAGTGCATAGTCCAGGGATTATGCACTCAGTTTAGCATGCACAGGAAGTTTCCCAAGGCACTGCTTACAAACAGCTTGATTAACACATACCTTGATGCTACAGCAGATCCTTGAAGGCCAAACCGCTCATAGTCTCCTCCATAGATATCTTTCACCAGCTTATCCACGTTGGTGCTGTCTCCTTTCGCGGCCATTTCCAGAGCTTCCTCAAATGTCTCACAGCCAGTGAGCAAACAGCACAGGCCCAGGAATGTTCCTCCTCCAAGGCTAGAAAAGTACAGTCCCTTCAGACCAGCAGATTGAACCAGCTTTTACCACAACCCTTCAGACTGCCATTTACAACGTGCTGTACGCAGGTGCCAACTGTATCTCACAACTCCTCCCTCAGATGAGCGAGCACCGACACTCTCCACTGAGTTCCTATTTAACACAAGTGTCATCCCATGTGGTTTTAACTGAACTAGACTTGAGTCTTTAATCCTTAAACAGGAGAAATTATACTAAAGGGTTAGCTAAGAATAAGGTCCAATCCAACACCACAGATACCACTTCGCTATTTGTAGCACTCTAACAAGTTTTCTGCACAAGAATAATTAGCCAGCAGAGCACTCAAGTGAGTGAGGAAAGAATGAACAGTGAACAAAGGTAAATCTACAAGGGCTGGCAGCCAAGAAAGATCTTGTCCCCCTTGCCAGTGGCAGGAAGCAGTCTGGTTGGCTCCTTTTCAAAGCAAGCCTAGCATCAGCCCTGAATGTTCTTTCTCTGCAAGAACTCAAAGCAAGGAGCACTCACTTGAATATTTTGTAAAGGTTCAAGTACAGTATTTACTGACTACATAAATTTAGCAGGGAGTATTTAACTGTGCATAACGTGTTGCTAACTCATTAAAGTTCTACTTTGGACTTTTCAGTCTTACAGACATGAGCTTCAATTTACTAATCTCTACATCCTTCCTCATTCTTTCTTGGCCACTGACAAAGTTAGCTTATTTGCAGTGACGACAGTCACAGCAACTGAAGCCACTGAAAACAAGGTGATCAGTGAGACACCACATTTGTACTTCATGAAAAACCACAGGAGGTCAGACAGGAACACTATTTAGTCCGTGCTCCTGGATTATTGGGTTTTTCAGAACATATCTCATAGCAGTGTAATATACTCAGTATCTGAACAGTAGAAAACTCTGCAAACCAGCCACAAGACAGTATTGATTTCATCATCTATAATGAGTCAACACACTGTGGTCATGTTTTTTCTTCCATAGTGGAAAGGATTAGAAGCACATCTACCAAAGATGCCAAAATCTCTGTGCTTGAAGAAGACTCAGAACTGCAGGAAATCCAGTGCCTCCCACTGAACTTGTGTCCTGTACTGCAGATAGAGAAATGGCTCGTGGCTACCCTTGTGGCAAAGGCATGCACTAGGCTAAGGCAACAGAAGATATATATACATGTCATGTGCATTATACGGGAGAAACTTTAATATATACCATGCACCAAACAACGGAATGCAGGGGAGAGAAGATTCACTTGCTGCGACAGTTTTATTTTGATAATTCACAGCAAGAGATGGGAAATAGGTAAGAACACCAACAAGAGACTAAGGCAGATCTAAAGTTGAACATATCAATGATTTCCCTGACATAGATACCCTCTCTGAAGGTATACTAGGATATTTTCAGCCTTGCTACTGGTACCTTTTAAAAGAAATGGGAATACATCCACAATTTGGAACTGTAGCTACTGATCACACTCTCTAATTCTACCTGTTCAGTTGTGAAGGAGAAAAGAAAACAATTAAAAGAAACAAAAGTGAATTTACCTGGATCCTGTCACTCTTTTATAATTGTCCTTAGAATAGACAGCTAGGATGCTGACCCCTGAGCCTATGTTAACCAGCAGCATAGGATATGGATTATCAAGGCAGTAAGGCTTTTTCTGGCACTGTTCAGGATCTGTAGGATTTTCAAAATAATAGCACTCTGGTTGGCCATTGAAACCAACAGAATCAACATAAAGGAGACCCTGGATCAAACAGTCCAATTCATCCAGTTTATAGAGCTGTAGATCAGCCATCTGTAAAAGAATAACAAGAAATTAAGAAACACACATTTCCAAGGGTAATACAACACTGAGAAGGACAAAAGGCTCCACTGAAGCACTGATCACTTGAATAGTAACACATTATGCTGTTTAAGCAGTACAAAGATCTAAGCACGTAAGCAGTACGAAGATCTAAGCATGTAAGCAGCACAAAGATCTAAGCATGAATTCTGAAATAAAAATTCACTATCTGTCTGACAACAGGTACCTCCCAAAACAGTGATGTGCTACATTACATTACATGCAGTAATGCCATCTAGTCCCTTTGCCTTTGAGATATTCTGGGCTCTGCACACAGGAATTTCTGCCCAGTATTCTGACACAATAAATGTCTTTCCCTTCATTCCCAGCCCAAGAGGAACTGTGTTCTGCAGATTTTGGGAAGTATCAGACATGTGCCTACACAGCAGAATTCCTCAGGATACAAAGCACTTCAGCTCATCATCCAACTACATTTCCCAGCAATTTAATGAAATTTTCAATAGAAGCATTAAGATGTGCATGTTATGTTAATATGCATTAAATATACAGGGGATTTTTTTTTTAGTATATATCAGTAGTTATTCTTGTTACTTTTTTAAAATTACAATGAGCACTTTAAAATGCCTCGTCAAAAACAGAGGCATAACATAACCCCTATATTTGGTGAAAAACTATATAAAAAATCCAAACAAAAAGATTGTCCAGCCCATGCCCCCAGCAGAATATAACTTAAAGAAAAGGCAGACAACCAGTAACAAAAGCTGACAAAAGACATTCCCTCTGAGATCTCACAGGTCACCATGACTGTACTTCAACAGACATGTCTACTTGCCATAGTATTCTACTCACTTGAATGAGAAGTAACATCCTTTCTCATAATAGGACACACTGACCAACTGTAGAAAGTCTTTCCATTTTTAGGTAGAGGAGAGAGCAAAAAAGACCTGTAAAGCTGCCCATCCAAATCCTGAGGTCATTTTCATCCTCAAGCATGCAAAGCAGGTCATGCCTAACTCTACTTTCCAGAAAAAAAAAAAAAAATTAAAAAAAAAAAAAAAAGTAACAGAGTATAATGGAGTTACACAGTACACAGCTGGTTCTCCAGCATTTGCATACTGCAGGATGTTTTTATAATGGCTAATGGAGAAGGTTTACATGGGTAACTATGTCCTATTTTTAATTCTGGAAGCTATATTAAGGCACTATAAACAGGGAAGATATTTCTGTAGAACAGACATGGTCAATAGGTTGCATTCTTTTAAGCTATTTAAATCTCCCCTGCTCACTCTTTACTCTTCTTGTACACAGCTCTAACTTGCTGTAAGTGAAAGCTATCCCACTGTTTGGGTCTGTCCTTTTGTTTTACTTGCCATTCCTCAAATCCCATAACCAGGGAAAAGAAGTAAGACCAAAAGGACCAAACCAGCAGTCCCAAGGACCTCAAGAGAGATTCAGTTATTCATAGGACAAGCGAGAGAGGTGGAAATCATTTCCTCTTGTTTCTGTATTTCCTCCTGCAACTTCTGCAACCTCTTTTTTTTTTTTTTATTACCACATTGCTACACAAATTAAAATTAGAGAAATGCAGCATAAAAGACTTGAACCATTTAGCTACCAAATATGAAGAATAAGCATAATTTGTGAGAAAATTATTTCTTAAGGCTACTTCACAAATATCTTGGATTTAATTGATTTCTAACTATTAGACCAAGAGGAAAAGCTCCAAGATACACACAAGACAAGGTATGGTGCAAGGTATCAACATAATAAACCTTTGTGCACTTTATCACAATCAACATTGCATGGAGTCCACTAAATCATCACTCCTTACAGGATTTATTTAGTTCAACAAACATTGCACATACCTGGATGACATAGGGAAATATTCTGTACTACCCATGATCTTCCCCCAGGTTATGTGTTGCAGTGTCAGTTTCCTCACCTCAGTGTGTAAGTTGGACACAGCATGACCAAACACGATCTAACACAGATGCACAAATGTGCTGTGAACCAGGAGCTCTTGTACAAAGATGAGTCATTAGCAGGTTTATGGCCCCTACTGTCCAAACCTCTATTCTAATGTAAGCCAAATACCCAGCCACAAGCTGCTTTTGCCTGATCCATGTTACACTTTTACAAACAGGTAAGCACTAGCCAGAGACCTTGCAAGACATAAACAAGTAATACAAATCAGAGTAGAACACTTCTGACATCAGTACAAAACCACAGACAAACCCATTGATTCTACAAACTCACCTCACCAATTCTGTAAGAACAAAACAAGAGAAACTAATCAGGTTCTTTCTCAAGCATTACACATAGGGGTTTTATTAGGTTCAGCCCTCAATGTATAAAAGGCACACTGAAATTTGGTCTGCTTTTTATAGCTCTGTGCTATATTTAACATTTGATATACTATAAGCAGAAAGTCCTGTTACTGCTTTCTTGTGGAGGCAGGTCAGCCTGCCAAGGCTTTCCCTTGGAAGAATGTGCCTTGAGGAAGCTCTGATAAGCTTATCTCAAGCCTCTCCTGGAGAGATAGCCCTTAGATGGCACCATCCTCTCTTGTTATGGTGAGCTATCCCACCATGCTTTGGTGACTACGTTGATCCCATTGGTTTTCCCCCCAGTACCACCCTGGCTTTCCTCCAGCTTCTGCCCAGTTCAGCAGGGAGCTGCTGTCCCTGGCTACCCTTCACAGAGCCACTGGACAATAAAGGCTGTCTCTGCGGAATCGCCACACGACGCTCCTGTCTCTCTGAGTCAGCCTGGGATAACCGCACAAGCAGAGCTGAAATCACTGAGCTGAAATCACCTGCAGCCACAGGCTGCCCCTTGCTAAGGTTACCTGGTGGCCAGGGATTGCCATCTCTTGCGGGACCGCTCTCTCTGGGAAAGTCCTGGCATCCCAGGTCAGACCAACGGACCTGGCCTGGCCACCACACTTCCTTTCCTGTATGATATTCACAGCAGATTGAAAAACTATTTTCCTGTGTCATTGCAGCAGTCTGGATTTGATTTTTGGAATAATCAAGATAGGCATCAGCATGCTATGTCAATCCACCTTCCTTCAGAGAACCAAAAGTTCTGCAGCCACCATATACCCAAGGCCCCAAATAGCTTACTGATCACCCCAAATCACTTACCACTGATCTCATTTCTAAACAGAAAGTAGGGCAAAGTTTCAAGAAATGTAGTAACTCAATCTTGTACAAGAAGCCAGGATAGAGCCACGGTCACAATTCAGTCCCCCTCCCTGCATATACAACTGTTACTTTGCTCACAATATCTCAGAGCAGCAAAACTGTATTGCAGAATAGATTTACCTGTAACCATTGTAATTAATTTACAAGTAGGCAATCATTTCTTCTGCTGCCATCACCTGTCCTACCACACTCTAGTCACCCTCAACCTTCAGCTGCTCAAACCTCTTCTCCTTAGAGGAACCAAAGTTTATGTGCATAACAAAAATGGAAGCTGTGTCTAGAAGCAAATGATTACAAAATGCATTTGCAGGTATTTTTCAGCTCTTTACAATTCCTACTGTGAAGGCAGACAGCAAAATGGTCAACTTACCCTACTCTGCACTCCTGTGACTATATCCAGCACAGTGCCTCTCTACAGGTTATGTCAGAAAGTTGTGCTATGAGAAAAACAACTGCAGAACAAAGTAGTATACAGGACCCTGGAGGGAAAATTTATGATTACAGGGAAACCACATGCATGGTTTTTTTAAAGCAAATATTTTATGCATTATAGCCAGACTGTAGCTATTCCTCTTTTCTTTAAGACTGCTTTTCAAATACTGGGGGAGGGAACAAAACACTTCAGATCTCAAGAAACTCTCCAGGACCATCAAAAGGAGTGACTTAGGACTTCAACCATGCTTGCAAGCAGGTGCAACACACCAAGGGAATGTAGCCAACATTTCCCTCATGACATTAGCAACAAACTCCTGAAACACAGCCGATTTCAAGGATACAAAGTCTGCTGTTACTTCATACAGATGCTGTTCCAAGAAGAATGAAAGACCATCTCTTGTACTCTTGCAAAAAGTGCTGGAAAATTGTGCTACCTGTTGAAATTTAGACCTGGATTTCTCTGTTGTTTCTCTTGTTTCTTGTTGTTTTTGTTTTTTTTTTTTTTTTAAATAGTGTGCATAACATTAAAAAAAATTATCTGCATTCAAATATCAAGCAGTATAAAAAGAAAAAACATGGTACCACCTTGTTTCTGCTTTCAAGTATGGAAGCACATAAATCAAAGACTTGGGTCCCATTTGTTTTTTATTATGGGTGAGCAAATACTTCCACTTCAGCAAGGTTTCACCCAGTCCTCTGTAAGCGAGCTGAGGGTAACTATGACATATATGCACTAGGGTTAAAGTCTAATGCATCACCACTGGTGTGCAGACATATTTTCAATGAAGCTCCAGCTCATGAAACATTTCAACCACTTCTACTGTAATCTGGTGAACACAAGAAAGTCTGAACCTACATGCAGTTGCAAGTTCATTTTTCACTTGGACTTCCAATGAGAAATTTTTTTTTTTCTGTAAAAAACTGTTAGGAACATAACATCTTGCAAGTTTTTAATTATCAATTACAATAGCCTCATATCACTCTGACTTCTATGTCTGCTGGGCATTGCTCCAGTTTTTATTTCTTAGAATAGCTTACAATCTAGCTTTTCCTTCCATCTCTCTCCCATCACCTCTCCTCCCTTTTCATAAAGACTTTGCTTTCTTTATATTTTGATTATCTTCATTTCAACCCTTCTACTTTATGGAGCTGAAAATAACCACTCACATTCAAACAAAACAAAATCTAATGCAAATAAACTACAAGTCCAACATTCACTGAGGCAGAAGATTCACCCTATATCAGCTTTGGGCAAAAAAAGCACTCATCAGCAATCCTGTGCAGAGCTCTGCCCTCTTGCACAGCGAGCCTCAAGGATCTCTTCCCTCTTGGAAGGGAAGAGATGAACATTGTTTCTCCCTATTCCCTCTAAAGAGGTTACTTTACCAATTCTCTGGATGCTGCTTTCAACTCCAGCCCCCTACCTTCAGCCTCCTCAGCAAGATGATTTTTGAGTGTCTCATACTAACTGTGAAAGAGTTGCACAGCTTACTCACCCTACAACACAGGACAGTGAGTTTATTTGTTTTAAGATGAACACAGTCCATAAGTCATCCTCAGGCATTCAGTTCATACCATGAAGTCAAGCCTTAGAATTATCTAATAACTGGCACTATCCAACAGCCAAGCTCACTTTCAAAGCATTTTCTTTTAAGGGAAGCCAAGGCCACAGTTTGAGTCTGTGTTGGTAAGATATTTCTTCTCCTGTCCCAAATGTTCTTGTGATTGGAGGTTTTTAGCACAGATGCTGCTCCCACTGAAGACAGGAGTAAAATTTCTATTAAGACAAGCCAGGTTCTGCAGCTGTCTGTTCAGGAAAGGAATATAGAAATCCCACCTTTGAGCCACTGCAATCAACAGAAATTTTATAATAGAGCAGGTTTTAATCAAAAGTCTGAATATTCCTTCCTTCTCTCATCCTGCCCATCCTTTACACTGAGTTTCTTTACAAAACTGAATGGCTACCTAAAAATTTATTCCTCATTACATTAACAGCAAACTTCTGTGCAAGTACTGTTCCTGTGCCATCATGGAGGAGTCACAGCACAGAGAGATTAATCTCACAAGCAAGTCTAAGTACTCCTTACTTTTACAGAAGTGGTTACTTGAGCATTAGAATATGTGAAGTGACAGTACATAGTTGGGGAAAGGAAGAAGGATAATCAGAATCAGGCTGTAGATTCATCCATGCCTTAATACCATTGTTACCTGAAAATAAAGACAGCCAGCCATAAAGACCATTCAGAGAGGAAATAAAAAAAGAACAAAAATGCAAGTAAAAAACCCCTAGGCTGGAAACAGTCCTTTTGGTGAATTACTTACTGATGTGCTCTTCAATGAACATTAAGTATAACCATATGATTGTTAAAATTATTTCTGTGGTCTAGTTTAATGAATAGAGTCAATTTTCCTACTTCCAGAGGAAGCACTCAGATCTTGAGAATGAGTCACATGATTTGCCAAGCTACCGACTGACAAAAGATCCAACATACTGCCAGCAATTAGCATGCAGGCCACAGAGACCTCTTCAGGTATCCAGCTCTCCAGCACTGCAGATCATATGAGGGAGGTGAAATAGCTAAACCTAGGTGGATTTGTAGATTTAGTTGCCTTTTTACAGAAAAAAAAAAAAAAAAGCCAGTCTTAAGTTAAACAGACTATGTCTCACCATTTTATGTTATATTTTTAAATACACAAAAGCAACATAGACATCTAGATCAAACTTATTTAACTCATTTAGGGATTCAGAACCAAGGCAACAGAGGCAAGTAACAACGGTATTTGCCTCTCTATTTTAAGGAGGAAAAGCTACTGTAATCTTAGAGGGCTTCCTTCCTTGGGATTTGAATGTTATTTTGCAATATATTGGATCTTTTGTCCTAAATCTATGCAATCTTAGAGTAACATTGAGAAATACTAGGAAAAACAAGTAACTTAAAAGCATATACACAGGAAAGTAAAGGGCCAAAACAAAAGCAAGTTAGCTAGAGTTTACTAGCATTTAGCTAGAATTTTTTATTGAAAGTAATTTTACAAACTTACCTTAGTTTCTCTACACTTCTTGTAAGTATCAAACAGGAAGATTTAAAGTCTCCTCCATATAAAGCATTTTACAATACTGAATCCTGTGATAGCAAGATCTAGACTTGGCATATATTCTTTCCTTCTAGAGGTGCATTGGTGTTCAAATACTTGAAACAGGTATTTCTGAGCTTTGACAGAGCAGTCCTGAAGCTGTTGCCCAGTGACAATTTATACACAGCAGAACTCACTGAGAGGCAGCTGCTGTTACCGTGGCTAATGAAGTGTGACAATTTAAGTGCCAGTACCCAGAACACTCTGCCCTTTGAGAGAGATTAAGCAAGCAAACTTCCATGTAATAGGTAATATTCTGCTTCTGTAATTCTCTATGGATATTCCAGTTTGAGCCAAGAAACACCTGCTATAAAGGAAGGTATGGAACTGGATAGCTGTAAGAAGTATCCAAGCACTCGTTTTAGTGGGAGTGCACTGATTGCTTTATGCGATAAAACTCCCCAGCCAGCCTTTATGGGGTTTGTCTTAAACTACCTACAAGTGTTGTAGCGCACAGGATATTAACAAGACTGCAGAAATGTGGAATTTCATGCCTAAGTCCACTGGTCATTTGTTATGTGACCTCTTATTTGTGTTCAACAGCTGGCAAACTCCTCCAGCTATGTCTCCCCCTGCTATAGTGACTATATTGCAGCTGAGACAAGACTGATCCCTCACCATAGATTGCATATTTACAGCCTGTAAGGCCAAAGCTACAAAGAGAAATGATCAGCTGTGAGAGCTACCTTTGAGAGGCACCTTTCAGTTCAGTTCTACAGCTGTACGAGTGAGGGACATGAACTTCCTTACTAAGCAACTGCAGCTGTTATCACATGAGGCAGGAAGAATGAATTTGGAGAGACTGACCATTCCAAGGGGATAGTCAGCCTCTTCCAAAAGTCCTGAAGTGAACTCCCATTGTCACTAAAGAATGGGGCCTGAATCATACCCAGGACACATGAAAAGATACTCAGAAACACCTAAACTGCGGCCACACTGACTACAACTGCAACTCACCTCCTACTGTGGTGCCAACATCCTTACACAATGCAAGGCAAACAGGTTTTTGAGGACTTAGTCATCAGTAGACTCTAACTTGTAAGGGACTTGCAATCAACCTAAAAGACAAGAAATCTAGCACTAGTGATGGACTACTAGACCAATTCAGAAACTTGATAATTCTTCCTTGGACATGGAAACAGTCTAATATTCACTGAAAGTGACTGCACAACAGCCTAACATTTGGGATTTGTGTTGAGCTCTTACAGCATTCTTTTTCCCCCTCAGAATCCCGGTCCTCTGGTATGCGAGGATATTGATGACAGAAGGGTATTGACAAAGAAAAAAACCTCTTGTACAGCAGGAATAGATGTTTGGGAGTTAAAAATGAAGAACATAGAGCCAAGGACTACAGTCAACAGCAGTTGGTCATTCAATATGAGAGCTCCCTGGACTGACATAGAGACAGAAAAGCAGCTGTAACCTGTCATACCCAGTAGCCATCCCTTAGCCTCAGGATCAGGTTGAAAGTTAGGGACAGAAGTGCCAGACCCACCAGTCAAGTAAATAATTCACATTATTCTTAGTGACAATGTTCTGGGACAATCAGATTAGTCTCTTTTCCTCAGAAAATAAATGAAGGTATGTCCCAATACAGATGGATACACAACAGATGACTGCCTCCCAAATGCTTTTTCTCTTCAACATAGTTTGTACAACAGATCTTCCATGCTTCTGCACCACAATCAATCTTTGAAGAGTACTCTAGTGAAAAACTTCATGTTTACATCAGCTTCTGGAGTTCCCTGCAAAGGCTATTTTTAAATCCTTGGGGATCTGAGACTTACTCATCTCATAAAATGGCACACTCACAGAATTGAAATCAAAAGCTAGCTGGTTTTATTATGCTCCCACACACTGTTTCTGCCCCATGCTCCATGGTTGATCTTCCAGACTCTTAACTTCAGTCTGAAAGTTAATACAGAGGGAAGGGAACATGGATCAAATCTCCAGCCTGTATGGTTTCATATCTGGTTTCCAATAGACAACCAGTTTGCAAGTACCTATAGTATCAGGCTTCTAGGTTGTCATAACATACCCTCAGTTGATTATGAAGAATCTGATCATCACAGCTGTGCTCTAAAAAAACTCCACATTTACTAACAACATCCTGCACCGCAACACTTCAGTAGAATACCCTTCCCTGCCCTCTCCATGTTCTCAGATATGCCACCAGCTAACAAATATGAATTGATTCTATTGCTCCTAAACAGTTAGGATGGAATAAAAAAAGTTATTTTCCCAGCAAGTTTTAATAGATGGGCTCTCATGATGTTTTCCCAAAGTACTTCCCACTGAACCCATGTGAATTGTTCACGTACCGTTCTAAAGTCTTCTTCAAACTTGTAAGCTCCACCTCCCGTGGCACAGAGCGTAGTGTGCAAACTGGAGAAGTTCTTTTCACTACCCATCTGTATGAACCTGTGCATGGCACAGCTGGGAAAGCGGATGAAGTGCAGGTTTCCTTTGCGTCCACACATTGTCAAATTTTTCAGTTCCAGGTGGACATCGCGAATGCCAGTTTTACCATAGGCTGTGTTGGAGGTCAAATATTTCCTAATGCTTTTCAGGTTTTCTACCTCCTCCTGTTCTTCCTCTGCAGTAATGTCCTTAGGTTCAAAGTAGACCAGTTTAACCAACGTTCCACCAATATCCATTCCAAACCATGGGAATGCTAAGAACAAGGGGTTTAGGGAGGAAAAAAGAGAAAGTCACTATAAATATACAAGCTAGACAAATCACTTAAATAATTTGCTGAATGACAATTCAGTGCAGGCACAGTGGCAGTATCTACTCCTGAGAATTTGGGGTCACTTGCATCCAATTTATATGCTTTAAACACATCTCTAGGTTAAGCCTTCATAAAGCCTCAGTTAAGAAAAATAATAAAGAAAAATTTAAAATATTATTGTCTGAAGAAGCAGGTTTTAATAAAATGAAAACATTTTTTCCCAGGAAATCATTTTACTCTTCAGTTACCACCTCTTGACAGAGCACATTTACTGCATTTCTCCCAGTCAGCACCAATGGGTGGGAAATTAAATGAAATTGTGTTTCACCCAACTGGCTCCAATTCTGCTAAGAATTAAGGCAACGAGGAGGAGGAAGAAACAACCAAACAAACAGGAGAACAAGACTTCTCAAGTCATATTCCCACTGTGTAACATTTACAATTGCCTTTCCAAGCTCAGTCAGAATTTCCACGGTCACAAGGCTGTCTCTGAAGTGCAGCAATACAGAGCTCCCATTATGCAGGAGGCCTCCAGACTCCAACCCACCAGAACCAGCAGCTTTGTTGACTGCAGCACTTGTATATAGTAGCCAAAAGTGAGCTGGCTTATGTTTAGTATTTACCACTGACAGACCCATCCCTTGAGTGTAGACTCCCTTTGCTCGTATATGTGTTAGTCTATCACATAATTATATAAAAAATGCCACTATTTGCTTCTCAGCTTGCCACAGCTGGCCTAGGTCCTCCAAAATCTTTGTTTTATTAATAGCAAGAGAAAATAACTATCGAGGAAACCCATAAGAAGACCTGAATAAGCTGGTCTACCTGCTCCACTTATAAATATATACACATATATATATTAAATAGTATGCCAGGTAAGTTTATGAAGCAGTAAGAATTGAGAATACAAAATCTATACACAGGCATTGTAGATGGAGGGAGCTAGCAATGTTTCTTGGAAAAATTAAAAGTACTGAGTATATGATTAACATCTAAGACACACTTCGAAAATAGCAGTCACACAGTCACCTTCCTGCTTTTTAGGGAGAATCAGGCGGACTTGCTAGAAAAATGATTCTACCAACTAGGGCATCTCAACTTGGTGTTGATACAAACTTGAAACCATAAATACCATATGCATAGCTAATTTTTCTGCCAGTGAACCTAAAAATAAACAACTTGGGGCAAACACTTTAATAAGCATAGGAGGTACTTATCACACTGTCCTTCCTCATGTGATCACAGATCACTATTAAGTTACTCAGTTTCAAGCTGAAAGAGGCTTAGTCTTTTTTTCTTATCACAAATGTCTCATCATCATCTGGCTGAATAATTTGTCTAAATGCCCCAATTTTTAATATGCTCCCCCTGCACAAACCAATCCTTAAATGTCAGATATTTAAAACAGTTATTTCACTCCATTGCTGTATGCCAGTAATTGAATCATCAGTTTCTCCTCCCAGACCCCCACGGACAAGGCAGGCATAATGCATACACTCCAATGAAGTTGTGGTTATCTGTTGTAAGGTCTGATTTTATTTTTTTTTTTCCATGCTGTACAAGCTGCATAAAGACAGTGAAATTAAGTCTAATTTGAGGTTTGGGAATATACATAATCCTATGCAGATACATGGGAATTCCCCAAAATGGGAAGAATTCAAAACAAGTGTTTCTAAAACAGGCTTTATTTTAAAGAAGAAAAATATGTTATAGACTAACAGACACTTTTGAAAGTACAAGGTAAATATTTATGTGAAAGCTGTTTGGTCCATACCGCACCACATTCCAATGCGGTGGAGCTCAGGATGACAATCCCATTAGTGATTTACAGAAATCTTTATTAAAGCTACTGATAACTTTAATTACCTGACCCACTGGAACAGTTAAGTCTCCTCCTCAGATGTATACTATATGAAAGCAGGAAGTTCTATTTTAAAAGCAGCACCAGCCTGTAGCTAAGTATAAGCCAATTTCTAATGTTTTTCATTAAGGGCATAAAACCTGCTACACTCTACCTGCACCAACATTTGTTCTAAAGCCATAGTGCAGATTTCACCTTTAAGAGATGCAAGAAGTGTTCCATCCTCCTATCAAACACAAGGCCAGCAATAAAAGTGTTAAAACACTAACAGCTGAGAGTTATTCATAAATGACTGCCAAGACATTTCATTTTATATCTTAACATTTTAAGGAGTTATAACCAAATAACAGAATAAGTACTGCAGAAAACAACTATGAAGTTTCTTCAAGTCTGCATAGTTCTTGGGATAGCTACACATAATGCTCGCATTTATAAAGCGAGCAGAAATACCAGGACACTTTTTTTTTAGTTAATTCTCTCTGTGACTCTAAGTTCCTTTCATTTTGTTGTGAGCCAAATGGACTGCTGCAGAAAGAAAGGAACTTTGCTTTTAGAACACCAGCAGTTTTCTTCAGCACAAATAAAGAGCCCAAGATCAGACAACAAAACCAGGTATTTCAGTCATGCAGAAAAACAACTTAGTTTTCTTCTCAACTTCTAACACCAGCTCTCTGTTGGAATTACTTGCAATAATTCAACAACCATCTTGACTGGTTGACCACTTAGGAAAAAAAACAAGTCTCCAAGTTTCTAACTGAAATTCATATAACTTAGGCACAAGTGCAGTTAGAGTAAAAACACTTCTGTAACACTTCTGTATTCCAGTGATTATTTTAAAATGTATTAATTGTATCTTTTGTTACTATCAGTATGTTCCAAATCAAAATGCACCACTGACCCACCATCAGCTCTTCTCTGCATCTATATATAATTCATCTCAGCTGGTACCTATATACTTCAGCTTTCCTGGGGCCACTGAATGTGGTGCTAATGGCAATATACACACAGACTGAAGGTGCTCCTGGGGTTTGCTGCCTCTGTGAATCCAGAGAGTAAGATGATTCAGAGGCCATCAAAACTAATAGAGCCTGCCCACTACTACAGCCAGGGGGTATGAAAAAAAGGTGTTTGTGTAGATAAGTTTTTCACAGACTTGAGGGAAAATGGGGAGAAAATTGTGGAGGTTTGGGTTTTTATGTTTGGTATGTTTTTTTGGTTTGTGGGTTGTTGTTTGGGTTGGTTTGTTGGGGTTTTTTTTTTGGGGGGGGGGGGGGGGTATGGTGAGCAGTGTTTGAGGTTTCCTGTTGGTTTGTTTAAACTGGAAATCCTGTATTTCATTGATAACTTAAGTGTCCCTGAATTACAAAAAGTCAGGAAAGCAAGGAGGGGAAAATAAAATCCATCCCACCCACATCTCAGGCTGATCTTAGTTACTCAAAATTGTGTGATGTACTATGAGCAGCATGGACACCAGGTATGTTGCAAAAATGTTCCTACAATGTAAAAAAATGCACTTAATTAAAATTGTCTGATAAGGCTTATAAGCTGATATCTCTCTTTTCAGTAGGTATGCAAGATCCCTATTGGATCAATTGAATCTATAACTGTGGCAAAAGCAGACCTATTCTACTGCATTGCTGCACAGCAGTAAGTCAAAAAATAACACTGTAAAATCTAGTTTTAGGTCCTATAGAACTCATACAGAAAGAATGAAGATATATCATATGTTATCAGAAGTCTGGCATAAATCAAAGACTCTACTTACCTTCTTAAAAAATTAATTCTCTTTATGTTAATAAACTGTCCCAACTACTTTGTGATTTGTTATCATGAGATAAAAATCTGTACTAGTCCAAAATTTAACTGCAGAAGCATGTGACAATGCAAACAGAAGGTATCTACAGCATTGCATAAGTAGGTAATCTGATGCTCACCAACAGCTGTGTATCTGGGGCAAAGGTTCACTCACGAGAAATTCCACGATACATTTTACCTAGTTTCTGCATTAACTCTGCAGTATCAGGCTATTCCTACAAGACATTATTATATTCAGATTTCAACACCTTGGATTTTTAAAAATCTTATGCTTAACACACAATATAATGAGGGCATGTGGAAAGTAAATATCAAATCACAACAGTCTCCTCACAGACAAGAGCTCAGGAGAAGCAAGAATGAGAGGGAACTCCTGGGTCATCAAGTAACATTTGCCCCCATTGAAGAAGATAACCAAGATTAATCCTTTTCATATATTTAAACAACCACCACATATGGTAAGATGAATCTTTTTATTCCTCAACATTCAGAAAGAAATTGTGCTTGAATCCTGCTGGAGAGAACATTCTTCTCTGCACCTGAGCCCTGGATTTATTCCTGACCAGCTTGGAGCACTTTATTCTTTTGCCAAAACTGTTTCAGTTTATATATCTCTCTTACAAGACCTGTATTTTCAGGTACATGTACAGTGCCTGTACATTTTCAAGACAGGTACAGTATTTAATTTTTTTTATCAGTAATTTGAATGGTGGTATCAAATACTCTGATATCTTAGTCATAAGTATCTCAGATGAAATATCTTCATTTCGGCTGCTTTTCTTTCTGAACACACTTATGTTGAATTTCTATTACTTCATTTACATTTAATTTGCATTGCTTGATACTTTGATGATCTAGAGACTTCCTGTGTTAATTGGGTCCAGAAGAGGTGAGAAAGCCAAAAGCAGTAAAAGGAAAAAAACCCCAAAACATCAAAACAAGACACATAACATGGCACAGTATTCTTACAGCTTCTGAAAGCTGATTTTTATTTTAAAAAAAATAAAGGGATAATAGTTTACACATATTTTTCAATTAGTTCTTCCCATTTTACAAAGTTATAAATAAATAAAATGGAAGCATTTTTTTCTTTGAACAAAACTAGAATATGCAGCTCAAAAAATTAATTATATCTGCTTAGTAATTAAAGATTCCTCAAACCTTAGAAAGCTAGAGCTAAATGATGCACACATATCAGGTGAAGACTTCCAGTTCATCTTCGGTAACAAGGGCTTATTGAATGTCTTCCTCCTCACCAGAAAAACAAACAGACAAAACCCAGAAGTTACAATCAACCCCAAAGAAAGTTCAAACCCAAAAGCAGAGAGCTTTTTGTTAAACAGGTGTGACCATCCACACAAGTGTAGTTATAATACCACAAACTGACTTCTAAAGAAAAAGAAAACTGACACAAGCCTAGTTAACAACCCTGACAACTCATCCAGTTAAACTAAGGAAGAAGGAAAGCAAAGACAGGATTGCCAATAGAGGCAGTACTAGGTGAGTCCCCTCTCACAGCAGGCTTATCAGAAAAGCATACTGATTTCATGGGAAATCTTCCGAGAGGGGAAAAAGACTTGTGAACATAGAATTCTACCTCACTTTGTCAGAAAGTAAAAACAATCAATAAAATAAGAGTTTAAAGGAATAATTGCTGCAGAAAGATAGGCTTCATTTGTTGAAATATTGGGAAATGCCAATTATCTCATTATCTTCACCACCACACAAAGCAAACCCTGCAATCAATACTGGTCTCCACATGCCATGTGGCAACTGCACTTCATTTTGCAATCTGTCCTTAAGAGAAGAACAAACATCTGCAAAGACCAGGATTAAAAGCACCAAACAAAACAGTAAAAATGGTACTGTGTAGTATTGACTAGAGGATGATGCAGTGAAAAGGTATGCAGTACCAGGACAATTTGAGTAATAATGTAATGAATTTTTTAAAATGGTGACAATATGCTATCCATATTTCCTGTATGACTAATACTAAATTTCAAACTTGTTCTTGTACAAAATAAACTATATATATATGTTAAAAAGCCTATCAGCAAGCATTCATATATTTTAATCAGCAAATAAACTGCCCACAGAATAGTTCTACAAAGCACTTCCCTCGGCTGCTGTTTTCATTAAAGCCTCATTTCACTAAAACTCCACACTTGAAGATTCAGCTGTCATACATATTGGGCAATATAGTCAGTCAGCTGTGCTTAGTACTCTGATGGGCTCCTTTTTCCCTCGAGATGGGATGGAAATTCCAAGGCCCCCACTGTTTCTTAATCAAGTGATTACATGAATCCCTAAAAGTTTTATTTTTTGCTTCAGAATAGTTTTTACTAATATAAAGAGTTTGATATGCAAGTGCTGACTTCTCTTAGTTACAACAAATCAAGTCCAAGTTCTGAAGGTTTTTTTTTTCATTAAGAAAGTGTGAGGGAGGACAAAGACTATAAAAACAGTTTGTGACAGAGAACTACTTGGTCATAGATAATTTAGTTGTCTATCAAATTTAACCTATCTATCAACAGGTACTGTAAGCACTACATGATTCACCAATTCAGATAACACTCTAGGGGAAAGCAGCATGAATGGCTCACCAAAAGCATTGAAAACGTCAGAAAATGCATTGGCTAATACGCAGTCCTGCTAAAGGTGCAGCTCTTCAAGATAGTTTCTAAATATGTTGCTCTGTTTAACCAGAAAAGTTTTTAAAATATTCACTTCAAAACAAAGGAAAAACCCAAAACCTAGAGTAGCCGAATGCACACTACTTCCTACTGAGTAGAAACATCTTTAAGTCTTGGCAGCAGGCAGCTGTGATTCTGACTATCCCCATTACCCTTTTGGAACATGCTGAACATGTAACAAAGAAGCAAACATTTGTGGGTTTATGCAAAGAGCTAGGACAGTAAGAGTAAAAAGAAACACAGTACTTTTTTCCCCTAAATCGTTTTACTTGCAGAGTTTACCACAGAATTATTCAATACCTCCCTACCTACAAGCAAGCAATACTTATTAATACTTATTTACTTATCAATAATCCATAGAGAATTAAGGAAATAGAGAATTAACAAATAGGAAGTTTGACTCTCAGCCTTAAAACCAAACGTGAAATAGACAGCAGCTGACGAACACTTCCTAAATTAGAAGCATATTACAAATTTAAGCTGTTTGCAAATATTTTTCCCCGCCAGTCAGAATAACTTGCTCCGGGTCCCCAGATTCACTTTTTCCTTCATTCTAACAACACTTGGGAAAGGAGCACATACTAAGCCCTTGGAGCCTTCCCACGCTCCAGAGCGCCCCGGCGTTACTCACAGTGTTGCTTGGGCACTATGAGCTTCATGTGTGCGGCGGGGAGGCGGCGAGACGGGCAGAACCCTGGGCGCCGCCCGACGCGCTGCTCGGCAAGGAGCGGCCGCCCGCCGCC